>NC_053399.1:69344675-69384011 GCF_905171765.1 Bufo bufo | reverse complement strand
CATATGGTCCTCTCTAGTTTTTACTCTCACTTAAAACATACTTGTTATTACGAATGTAGACAACAATCCATTATTTTTGGTTTCTAGAATGATGATATGCAAATTAACATCTTCTGCCATAGGCTTATGGAAGCTAATTTGCATATCTTTCCCAGAAATCCATAGTAGCATTGTGTAGCTTGCCATGCACAATCATGTATTTCGCAGAATTGGTGCTCACCTAGGTGCATCAGGAGCTCTCCTTAATGTAAAAGGGTACCCGTTTAAAGATAGATTGGATTGAGTAACTCTCTTTGTTGCAGCAATAGTTTTCTCTGTCTCATATGGTCTCCCTCTAGTTTTCACTCTCACTCAAAACATACTTGTTATTACGAATGTAGACAACAATCCATTATTTTTGGTTTCTAGAATGATGATATGCAAATTAACATCTTCTGCCATAGGCTTATGGAAGCTAATTTGCATATCTTTCCCAGAAATCCATAGTAGCATTGTGTAGCTTGCCATGCACAATCATGTATTTCGCAGAATTGGGGCTCACCTAGGTGCATCAGGAGCTCTCCTTAATGTAAAAGGGTACCCGTTTAAAGATAGATAGATTGGATTGAGTAACTCTCTTTGTTGCAGCAATAGTTTTCTCTGTCTCATATGGTCCTCTCTAGTTTTTACTCTCACTTAAAACATACTTGTTATTACGAATGTAGACAACAATCCATTATTTTTGGTTTCTAGAATGATGATATGCAAATTAACATCTTCTGCCATAGGCTTATGGAAGCTAATTTGCATATCTTTCCCAGAAATCCATAGTAGCATTGTGTAGCTTGCCATGCACAATCATGTATTTCGCAGAACTGGTGCTCACCTAGGTGCATCAGGAGCTCTCCTTAATGTAAAAGGGTACCCGTTTAAAGATAGATTGGATTGAGTAACTCTCTTTGTTGCAGCAATAGTTTTCTCTGTCTCATATGGTCTCCCTCTAGTTTTCACTCTCACTCAAAACATACTTGTTATTACGAATGTAGACAACAATCCATTATTTTTGGTTTCTAGAATGATGATATGCAAATTAACATCTTCTGCCATAGGCTTATGGAAGCTAATTTGCATATCTTTCCCAGAAATCCATAGTAGCATTGTGTAGCTTGCCATGCACAATCATGTATTTCGCAGAATTGGGCTCACCTAGGTGCATCAGGAGCTCTCCTTAATGTAAAAGGGTACCCGTTTAAAGATAGATAGATTGGATTGAGTAACTCTCTTTGTTGCAGCAATAGTTTTCTCTGTCTCATATGGTCTCCTCTAGTTTTCACTCTCACTCAAAACATACTTGTTATTACGAATGTAGACAACAATCCATTATTTTTGGTTTCTAGAATGATGATATGCAAATTAACATCTTCTGCCATAGGCTTATGGAAGCTAATTTGCATATCTTTCCCAGAAATCCATAGTAGCATTGTGTAGCTTGCCATGCACAATCATGTATTTCGCAGAATTGGGCTCCCCTAGGTGCATCAGGAGCTCTCCTTAATGTAAAAGGGTACCCGTTTAAAGATAGATTGGATTGAGTAACTCTCTTTGTTGCAGCAATAGTTTTCTCTGTCTCATATGGTCTCCCTCTAGTTTTCACTCTCACTCAAAACATACTTGTTATTACGAATGTAGACAACAATCCATTATTTTTGGTTTCTAGAATGATGATATGCAAATTAACATCTTCTGCCATAGGCTTATGGAAGCTAATTTGCATATCTTTCCCAGAAATCCATAGTAGCATTGTGTAGCTTGCTATGTACCATCATGTATTTCGCAGAATTAGGGCTCACCTAGGTGCATCAGGAGCTCTCCTTAATGTAAAAGGGTACCCGTTTAAAGATAGATTGGATTGAGTAACTCTCTTTGTTGCAGCAATAGTTTTCTCTGTCTCATATGGTCTCCCTCTAGTTTTCACTCTCACTCAAAACATACTTGTTATTACGAATGTAGACAACAATCCATTATTTTTGGTTTCTAGAATGATGATATGCAAATTAACATCTTCTGCCATAGGCTTATGGAAGCTAATTTGCATATCTTTCCCAGAAATCCATAGTAGCATTGTGTAGCTTGCCATGCACAATCATGTATTTCGCAGAATTGGGGCTCCCCTAGGTGCATCAGGAGCTCTCCTTAATGTAAAAGGGTACCCGTTTAAAGATAGATTGGATTGAGTAACTCTCTTTGTTGCAGCAATAGTTTTCTCTGTCTCATATGGTCTCCTCTAGTTTTCACTCTCACTCAAAACATACTTGTTATTACGAATGTAGACAACAATCCATTATTTTTGGTTTCTAGAATGATGATATGCAAATTAACATCTTCTGCCATAGGCTTATGGAAGCTAATTTGCATATCTTTCCCAGAAATCCATAGTAGCATTGTGTAGCTTGCCATGTACAATCATGTATTTCGCAGAATTAGGGCTCACCTAGGTGCATCAGGAGCTCTCCTTAATGTAAAAGGGTACCCGTTTAAAGATAGATAGATTGGATTGAGTATCTCTCTTTGTTGCAGCAATAGTTTTCTCTGTCTCATATGGTCCTCTCTAGTTTTACTCTCACTTAAAACATACTTGTTATTACGAATGTAGACAACAATCCATTATTTTTGGTTTCTAGAATGATGATATGCAAATTAACATCTTCTGCCATAGGCTTATGGAAGCTAATTTGCATATCTTTCCCAGAAATCCATAGTAGCATTGTGTAGCTTGCCATGCACAATCATGTATTTCGCAGAATTGGGCTCCCCTAGGTGCATCAGGAGCTCTCCTTAATGTAAAAGGGTACCCGTTTAAAGATAGATTGGATTGAGTAACTCTCTTTGTTGCAGCAATAGTTTTCTCTGTCTCATATGGTCTCCCTCTAGTTTTCACTCTCACTCAAAACATACTTGTTATTACGAATGTAGACAACAATCCATTATTTTTGGTTTCTAGAATGATGATATGCAAATTAACATCTTCTGCCATAGGCTTATGGAAGCTAATTTGCATATCTTTCCCAGAAATCCATAGTAGCATTGTGTAGCTTGCTAGGTACAATCATGTATTTCGCAGAATTAGGGCTCACCTAGGTGCATCAGGAGCTCTCCTTAATGTAAAAGGGTACACGTTTAAAGATAGATAGATTGGATTGAGTATCTCTCTTTGTTGCAGCAATAGTTTTCTCTGTCTCATATGGTCCTCTCTAGTTTTACTCTCACTTAAAACATACTTGTTATTACGAATGTAGACAACAATCCATTATTTTTGGTTTCTAGAATGATGATATGCAAATTAACATCTTCTGCCATAGGCTTATGGAAGCTAATTTGCATATCTTTCCCAGAAATCCATAGTAGCATTGTGTAGCTTGCCATGCACAATCATGTATTTCGCAGAATTGGGGCTCCCCTAGGTGCATCAGGAGCTCTCCTTAATGTAAAAGGGTACCCGTTTAAAGATAGATTGGATTGAGTAACTCTCTTTGTTGCAGCAATAGTTTTCTCTGTCTCATATGGTCTCCCTCTAGTTTTCACTCTCACTCAAAACATACTTGTTATTACGAATGTAGACAACAATCCATTATTTTTGGTTTCTAGAATGATGATATGCAAATTAACATCTTCTGCCATAGGCTTATGGAAGCTAATTTGCATATCTTTCCCAGAAATCCATAGTAGCATTGTGTAGCTTGCCATGCACAATCATGTATTTCGCAGAATTGGGGCTCACCTAGGTGCATCAGGAGCTCTCCTTAATGTAAAAGGGTACCCGTTTAAAGATAGATTGGATTGAGTAACTCTCTTTGTTGCAGCAATAGTTTTCTCTGTCTCATATGGTCTCCCTCTAGTTTTCACTCTCACTCAAAACATACTTGTTATTACGAATGTAGACAACAATCCATTATTTTTGGTTTCTAGAATGATGATATGCAAATTAACATCTTCTGCCATAGGCTTATGGAAGCTAATTTGCATATCTTTCCCAGAAATCCATAGTAGCATTGTGTAGCTTGCCATGCACAATCATGTATTTCGCAGAATTGGGCTCCACTTGGTGCATCAGGAGCTCTCCTTAATGTAAAAGGGTACCCGTTTAAAGATAGATAGATTGGATTGAGTAACTCTCTTTGTTGCAGCAATAGTTTTCTCTGTCTCATATGGTCTCCCTCTAGTTTTCACTCTCACTCAAAACATACTTGTTATTACGAATGTAGACAACAATCCATTATTTTTGGTTTCTAGAATGATGATATGCAAATTAACATCTTCTGCCATAGGCTTATGGAAGCTAATTTGCATATCTTTCCCAGAAATCCATAGTAGCATTGTGTAGCTTGCCATGCACAATCATGTATTTCGCAGAATTGGGGCTCACCTAGGTGCATCAGGAGCTCTCCTTAATGTAAAAGGGTACCCGTTTAAAGATAGATAGATTGGATTGAGTAACTCTCTTTGTTGCAGCAATAGTTTTCTCTGTCTCATATGGTCTCCTCTAGTTTTCACTCTCACTCAAAACATACTTGTTATTACGAATGTAGACAACAATCCATTATTTTTGGTTTCTAGAATGATGATATGCAAATTAACATCTTCTGCCATAGGCTTATGGAAGCTAATTTGCATATCTTTCCCAGAAATCCATAGTAGCATTGTGTAGCTTGCCATGTACAATCATGTATTTCGCAGAATTAGGGCTCACCTAGGTGCATCAGGAGCTCTCCTTAATGTAAAAGGGTACCCGTTTAAAGATAGATAGATTGGATTGAGTAACTCTTTGTTGCAGCAATAGTTTTCTCTGTCTCATATGGTCTCCCTCTAGTTTTCACTCTCACTCAAAACATACTTGTTATTACGAATGTAGACAACAATCCATTATTTTTGGTTTCTAGAATGATGATATGCAAATTAACATCTTCTGCCATAGGCTTATGGAAGCTAATTTGCATATCTTTCCCAGAAATCCATAGTAGCATTGTGTAGCTTGCCATGCACAATCATGTATTTCGCAGAGTTGGGGCTCACCTAGGTGCATCAGGAGCTCTCCTTAATGTAAAAGGGTACCCGTTTAAAGATAGATAGATTGGATTGAGTAACTCTCTTTGTTGCAGCAATAGTTTTTTCTGTTGTCATATGGTCTCCTTCTAGTTTTCACTCTCACTCAAAACATACTTGTTATTACAAATGTAGACAACAATCCATTATTTTTGGTTTCTAGAATGATGATATGCAAATTAACATCTTCTGCCATAGGCTTATGGAAGCTAATTTGCATATCTTTCCCAGAAATCCATAGTAGCATTGTGTAGCTTGCCATGCACAATCATGTATTTCGCAGAATTGGGGCTCCCCTAGGTGCATCAGGAGCTCTCCTTAATGTAAAAGGGTACCCGTTTAAAGATAGATTGGATTGAGTAACTCTCTTTGTTGCAGCAATAGTTTTCTCTGTCTCATATGGTCTCCCTCTAGTTTTCACTCTCACTCAAAACATACTTGTTATTACGAATGTAGACAACAATCCATTATTTTTGGTTTCTAGAATGATGATATGCAAATTAACATCTTCTGCCATAGGCTTATGGAAGCTAATTTGCATATCTTTCCCAGAAATCCATAGTAGCATTGTGTAGCTTGCCATGCACAATCATGTATTTCGCAGAATTGGGGCTCCCCTAGGTGCATCAGGAGCTCTCCTTAATGTAAAAGGGTACCCGTTTAAAGATAGATTGGATTGAGTAACTCTCTTTGTTGCAGCAATAGTTTTCTCTGTCTCATATGGTCTCCCTCTAGTTTTCACTCTCACTCAAAACATACTTGTTATTACGAATGTAGACAACAATCCATTATTTTTGGTTTCTAGAATGATGATATGCAAATTAACATCTTCTGCCATAGGCTTATGGAAGCTAATTTGCATATCTTTCCCAGAAATCCATAGTAGCATTGTGTAGCTTGCCATGCACAATCATGTATTTCGCAGAATTAGGGCTCACCTAGGTGCATCAGGAGCTCTCCTTAATGTAAAAGGGTACACGTTTAAAGATAGATAGATTGGATTGAGTAACTCTCTTTGTTGCAGCAATAGTTTTCTCTGTCTCATATGGTCTCCCTCTAGTTTTCACTCTCACTCAAAACATACTTGTTATTACGAATGTAGACAACAATCCATTATTTTTGGTTTCTAGAATGATGATATGCAAATTAACATCTTCTGCCATAGGCTTATGGAAGCTAATTTGCATATCTTTCCCAGAAATCCATAGTAGCATTGTGTAGCTTGCCATGCACAATCATGTATTTCGCAGAATTGGGGCTCCCCTAGGTGCATCAGGAGCTCTCCTTAATGTAAAAGGGTACCCGTTTAAAGATAGATTGGATTGAGTAACTCTCTTTGTTGCAGCAATAGTTTTCTCTGTCTCATATGGTCTCCCTCTAGTTTTCACTCTCACTCAAAACATACTTGTTATTACGAATGTAGACAACAATCCATTATTTTTGGTTTCTAGAATGATGATATGCAAATTAACATCTTCTGCCATAGGCTTATGGAAGCTAATTTGCATATCTTTCCCAGAAATCCATAGTAGCATTGTGTAGCTTGCTATGTACCATCATGTATTTCGCAGAATTAGGGCTCACCTAGGTGCATCAGGAGCTCTCCTTAATGTAAAAGGGTACACGTTTAAAGATAGATAGATTGGATTGAGTATCTCTCTTTGTTGCAGCAATAGTTTTCTCTGTCTCATATGGTCCTCTCTAGTTTTTACTCTCACTTAAAACATACTTGTTATTACGAATGTAGACAACAATCCATTATTTTTGGTTTCTAGAATGATGATATGCAAATTAACATCTTCTGCCATAGGCTTATGGAAGCTAATTTGCATATCTTTCCCAGAAATCCATAGTAGCATTGTGTAGCTTGCCATGCACAATCATGTATTTCGCAGAATTGGTGCTCCCCTAGGTGCATCAGGAGCTCTCCTTAATGTAAAAGGGTACCCGTTTAAAGATAGATTGGATTGAGTAACTCTCTTTGTTGCAGCAATAGTTTTCTCTGTCTCATATGGTCTCCCTCTAGTTTTCACTCTCACTCAAAACATACTTGTTATTACGAATGTAGACAACAATCCATTATTTTTGGTTTCTAGAATGATGATATGCAAATTAACATCTTCTGCCATAGGCTTATGGAAGCTAATTTGCATATCTTTCCCAGAAATCCATAGTAGCATTGTGTAGCTTGCCATGCACAATCATGTATTTCGCAGAATTGGGGCTCACCTAGGTGCATCAGGAGCTCTCCTTAATGTAAAAGGGTACCCGTTTAAAGATAGATTGGATTAAGTAACTCTCTTTGTTGCAGCAATAGTTTTCTCTGTCTCATATGGTCTCCCTCTAGTTTTCACTCTCACTCAAAACATACTTGTTATTACGAATGTAGACAACAATCCATTATTTTTGGTTTCTAGAATGATGATATGCAAATTAACATCTTCTGCCATAGGCTTATGGAAGCTAATTTGCATATCTTTCCCAGAAATCCATAGTAGCATTGTGTAGCTTGCCATGCACAATCATGTATTTCGCAGAATTAGGGCTCACCTAGGTGCATCAGGAGCTCTCCTTAATGTAAAAGGGTACACGTTTAAAGATAGATAGATTGGATTGAGTATCTCTCTTTGTTGCAGCAATAGTTTTCTCTGTCTCATATGGTCTCCTCTAGTTTTCACTCTCACTCAAAACATACTTGTTATTACGAATGTAGACAACAATCCATTATTTTTGGTTTCTAGAATGATGATATGCAAATTAACATCTTCTGCCATAGGCTTATGGAAGCTAATTTGCATATCTTTCCCAGAAATCCATAGTAGCATTGTGTAGCTTGCCATGCACAATCATGTATTTCGCAGAATTGGGGCTCCCCTAGGTGCATCAGGAGCTCTCCTTAATGTAAAAGGGTACCCGTTTAAAGATAGATTGGATTGAGTAACTCTCTTTGTTGCAGCAATAGTTTTCTCTGTCTCATATGGTCTCCCTCTAGTTTTCACTCTCACTCAAAACATACTTGTTATTACTAATGTAGGCAACAATCCATTATTTTTGGTTTCTAGAATGATGATATGCAAATTAACATCTTCTGCCATAGGCTTATGGAAGCTAATTTGCATATCTTTCCCAGAAATCCATAGTAGCATTGTGTAGCATTGTGTAGCTTGCTATGTACCATCATGTATTTCGCAGAATTAGGGCTCACCTAGGTGCATCAGGAGCTCTCCTTAATGTAAAAGGGTACACGTTTAAAGATAGATAGATTGGATTGAGTATCTCTCTTTGTTGCAGCAATAGTTTTCTCTGTCTCATATGGTCCTCTCTAGTTTTTACTCTCACTTAAAACATACTTGTTATTACGAATGTAGACAACAATCCATTATTTTTGGTTTCTAGAATGATGATATGCAAATTAACATCTTCTGCCATAGGTTTTATGGAAGCTAATTTGCATATCTTTCCCAGAAATCCATAGTAGCATTGTGTAGCTTGCCATGCACAATCATGTATTTCGCAGAACTGGTGCTCACCTAGGTGCATCAGGAGCTCTCCTTAATGTAAAAGGGTACCCGTTTAAAGATAGATTGGATTGAGTAACTCTCTTTGTTGCAGCAATAGTTTTCTCTGTCTCATATGGTCTCCCTCTAGTTTTCACTCTCACTCAAAACATACTTGTTATTACGAATGTAGACAACAATCGATTATTTTTGGCTTTTAGAATGATGATATGCAAATTAACATCTTCTGCCATAGGCTTATGGAAGCTAATTTGCATATCTTTCCCAGAAATCCATAGTAGCATTGTGTAGCTTGCCATGCACAATCATGTATTTCGCAGAATTGGGGCTCATCTAGGTGCATCAGGAGCTCTCCTTAATGTAAAAGGGTACCCGTTTAAAGATAGATTGGATTAAGTAACTCTCTTTGTTGCAGCAATAGTTTTCTCTGTCTCATATGGTCTCCCTCTAGTTTTCACTCTCACTCAAAACATACTTGTTATTACGAATGTAGACAACAATCCATTATTTTTGGTTTCTAGAATGATGATATGCAAATTAACATCTTCTGCCATAGGCTTATGGAAGCTAATTTGCATATCTTTCCCAGAAATCCATAGTAGCATTGTGTAGCTTGCCATGCACAATCATGTATTTCGCAGAATTGGGGCTCCCCTAGGTGCATCAGGAGCTCTCCTTAATGTAAAAGGGTACCCGTTTAAAGATAGATTGGATTGAGTAACTCTCTTTGTTGCAGCAATAGTTTTCTCTGTCTCATATGGTCTCCCTCTAGTTTTCACTCTCACTGAAAACATACTTGTTATTACGAATGTAGACAACAATCCATTATTTTTGGTTTCTAGAATGATGATATGCAAATTAACATCTTCTGCCATAGGCTTATGGAAGCTAATTTGCATATCTTTCCCAGAAATCCATAGTAGCATTGTGTAGCTTGCCATGCACAATCATGTATTTCGCAGAATTTGGGCTCACCTAGGTGCATCAGGAGCTCTCCTTAATGTAAAAGGGTACCCGTTTAAAGATAGATAGATTGGATTGAGTAACTCTCTTTGTTGCAGCAATAGTTTTCTCTGTCTCATATGGTCTCCCTCTAGTTTTCACTCTCACTCAAAACATACTTGTTATTACGAATGTAGACAACAATCCATTATTTTTGGTTTCTAGAATGATGATATGCAAATTAACATCTTCTGCCATAGGCTTATGGAAGCTAATTTGCATATCTTTCCCAGAAATCCATAGTAGCATTGTGTAGCTTGCCATGCACAATCATGTATTTCGCAGAACTGGTGCTCACCTAGGTGCATCAGGAGCTCTCCTTAATGTAAAAGGGTACCCGTTTAAAGATAGATTGCATTGAGTAACTCTCTTTGTTGCAGCAATAGTTTTCTCTGTCTCATATGGTCTCCCTCTAGTTTTCACTCTCACTCAAAACATACTTGTTATTACGAATGTAGACAACAATCCATTATTTTTGGTTTCTAGAATGATGATATGCAAATTAACATCTTCTGCCATAGGCTTATGGAAGCTAATTTGCATATCTTTCCCAGAAATCCATAGTAGCATTGTGTAGCTTGCCATGCACAATCATGTATTTCGCAGAATTGGGGCTCCCCTAGGTGCATCAGGAGCTCTCCTTAATGTAAAAGGGTACCCGTTTAAAGATAGATTGCATTGAGTAACTCTCTTTGTTGCAGCAATAGTTTTCTCTGTCTCATATGGTCTCCCTCTAGTTTTCACTCTCACTCAAAACATACTTGTTATTACGAATGTAGACAACAATCCATTATTTTTGGTTTCTAGAATGATGATATGCAAATTAACATCTTCTGCCATAGGCTTATGGAAGCTAATTTGCATATCTTTCCCAGAAATCCATAGTAGCATTGTGTAGCTTGCCATGCACAATCATGTATTTCGCAGAATTGGGGCTCCCCTAGGTGCATCAGGAGCTCTCCTTAATGTAAAAGGGTACCCGTTTAAAGATAGATTGGATTGAGTAACTCTCTTTGTTGCAGCAATAGTTTTCTCTGTCTCATATGGTCTCCCTCTAGTTTTCACTCTCACTCAAAACATACTTGTTATTACGAATGTAGACAACAATCCATTATTTTTGGTTTCTAGAATGATGATATGCAAATTAACATCTTCTGCCATAGGCTTATGGAAGCTAATTTGCATATCTTTCCCAGAAATCCATAGTAGCATTGTGTAGCTTGCTATGTACCATCATGTATTTCGCAGAATTAGGGCTCACCTAGGTGCATCAGGAGCTCTCCTTAATGTAAAAGGGTACACGTTTAAAGATAGATAGATTGGATTGAGTATCTCTCTTTGTTGCAGCAATAGTTTTCTCTGTCTCATATGGTCCTCTCTAGTTTTTACTCTCACTTAAAACATACTTGTTATTACGAATGTAGACAACAATCCATTATTTTTGGTTTCTAGAATGATGATATGCAAATTAACATCTTCTGCTATAGGTTTTATGGAAGCTAATTTGCATATCTTTCCCAGAAATCCATAGTAGCATTGTGTAGCTTGCCATGCACAATCATGTATTTCGCAGAATTGGAGCTCCCCTAGGTGCATCAGGAGCTCTCCTTAATGTAAAAGGGTACCCGTTTAAAGATAGATTGGATTGAGTAACTCTCTTTGTTGCAGCAATAGTTTTCTCTGTCTCATATGGTCTCCCTCTAGTTTTCACTCTCACTCAAAACATACTTGTTATTACGAATGTAGACAACAATCCATTATTTTTGGTTTCTAGAATGATGATATGCAAATTAACATCTTCTGCCATAGGCTTATGGAAGCTAATTTGCATATCTTTCCCAGAAATCCATAGTAGCATTGTGTAGCATTGTGTAGCTTGCTATGTACCATCATGTATTTCGCAGAATTAGGGCTCACCTAGGTGCATCAGGAGCTCTCCTTAATGTAAAAGGGTACACGTTTAAAGATAGATAGATTGGATTGAGTATCTCTCTTTGTTGCAGCAATAGTTTTCTCTGTCTCATATGGTCCTCTCTAGTTTTTACTCTCACTTAAAACATACTTGTTATTACGAATGTTGACAACAATCCATTATTTTTGGTTTCTAGAATGATGATATGCAAATTAACATCTTCTGCCATAGGCTTATGGAAGCTAATTTGCATATCTTTCCCAGAAATCCATAGTAGCATTGTGTAGCTTGCCATGCACAATCATGTATTTCGCAGAATTGGGGCTCCCCTAGGTGCATCAGGAGCTCTCCTTAATGTAAAAGGGTACCCGTTTAAAGATAGATTGGATTGAGTAACTCTCTTTGTTGCAGCAATAGTTTTCTCTGTCTCATATGGTCTCCCTCTAGTTTTCACTCTCACTCAAAACATACTTGTTATTACGAATGTAGACAACAATCGATTATTTTTGGCTTTTAGAATGATGATATGCAAATTAACATCTTCTGCCATAGGCTTATGGAAGCTAATTTGCATATCTTTCCCAGAAATCCATAGTAGCATTGTGTAGCTTGCCATGCACAATCATGTATTTCGCAGAATTGGGGCTCACCTAGGTGCATCAGGAGCTCTCCTTAATGTAAAAGGGTACCCGTTTAAAGATAGATAGATTGGATTGAGTAACTCTCTTTGTTGCAGCAATAGTTTTTTCTGTTGTCATATGGTCTCCCTCTAGTTTTCACTCTCACTCAAAACATACTTGTTATTACGAATGTAGACAACAATCCATTATTTTTGGTTTCTAGAATGATGATATGCAAATTAACATCTTCTGCCATAGGCTTATGGAAGCTAATTTGCATATCTTTCCCAGAAATCCATAGTAGCATTGTGTAGCTTGCCATGCACAATCATGTATTTCGCAGAATTGGGGCTCCGCTTGGTGCATCAGCTCTCCTTAATGTAAAAGGGAACCCGTTTAAAGATAGATAAATTGGATTGAGTAACTCTCTTTGTTGCAGCAATAGTTTTCTCTGTCTCATATGGTCTCCCTCTAGTTTTCACTCTCACTCAAAACATACTTGTTATTACGAATGTAGACAACAATCCATTATTTTTGGTTTCTAGAATGATGATATGCAAATTAACATCTTCTGCCATAGGCTTATGGAAGCTAATTTGCATATCTTTCCCAGAAATCCATAGTAGCATTGTGTAGCTTGCCATGCACAATCATGTATTTCGCAGAATTGGGGCTCACCTAGGTGCATCAGGAGCTCTCCTTAATGTAAAAGGGTACCCGTTTAAAGATAGATAGATTGGATTGAGTAACTCTCTTTGTTGCAGCAATAGTTTTTTTCTGTTGTCATATGGTCTCCTTCTAGTTTTCACTCTCACTCAAAACATACTTGTTATTACAAATGTAGACAACAATCCATTATTTTTGGTTTCTAGAATGATGATATGCAAAATAACATCTTCTGCCATAGGCGTATGGAAGCTAATTTGCATATCTTTCCCAGAAATCCATAGTAGCATTGTGTAGCTTGCCATGCACAATCATGTATTTCGCAGAATTAGGGCTCACCTAGGTGCATCAGGAGCTCTCCTTAATGTAAAAGGGTTCCCGTTTAAAGATAGATAGATTGGATTGAGTAACTCTCTTTGTTGCAGCAATAGTTTTTTCTGTCTTATATGGTCTCCCTCTAGTTTTCACTCTCACTCAAAACATACTTGTTATTACGAATGTAGACAACAATCCATTATTTTTGGTTTCTAGAATGATGATATGCAAATTAACATCTTCTGCCATAGGCTTATGGAAGCTAATTTGCATATCTTTCCCAGAAATCCATAGTAGCATTGTGTAGCTTGCCATGTACAATCATGTATTTCGCAGAATTAGGGCTCACCTAGGTGCATCAGGAGCTCTCCTTAATGTAAAAGGGTACCCGTTTAAAGATAGATAGATTGGATTGAGTAACTCTCTTTGTTGCAGCAATAGTTTTCTCTGTCTCATATGGTCTCCCTCTAGTTTTCACTCTCACTCAAAACATACTTGTTATTACGAATGTAGACAACAATCCATTATTTTTGGTTTCTAGAATGATGATATGCAAATTAACATCTTCTGCCATAGGCTTATGGAAGCTAATTTGCATATCTTTCCAGGAAATCCATAGTAGCATTGTGTAGCTTGCCATGCACAATCATGTATTTCGCAGAATTGGGGCTCCCCTAGGTGCATCAGGAGCTCTCCTTAATGTAAAAGGGTACCCGTTTAAAGATAGATTGGATTGAGTAACTCTCTTTGTTGCAGCAATAGTTTTCTCTGTCTCATATGGTCTCCCTCTAGTTTTCACTCTCACTCAAAACATACTTGTTATTACGAATGTAGACAACAATCCATTATTTTTGGTTTCTAGAATGATGATATGCAAATTAACATCTTCTGCCATAGGCTTATGGAAGCTAATTTGCATATCTTTCCCAGAAATCCATAGTAGCATTGTGTAGCTTGCCATGCACAATCATGTATTTCGCAGAATTGGGGCTCCCCTAGGTGCATCAGGAGCTCTCCTTAATGTAAAAGGGTACCCGTTTAAAGATAGATTGGATTGAGTAACTCTCTTTGTTGCAGCAATAGTTTTCTCTGTCTCATATGGTCTCCTCTAGTTTTCACTCTCAAAACATACTTGTTATTACGAATGTAGACAACAATCCATTATTTTTGGTTTCTAGAATGATGATATGCAAATTAACATCTTCTGCCATAGGCTTATGGAAGCTAATTTGCATATCTTTCCCAGAAATCCATAGTAGCATTGTGTAGCTTGCTATGTACCATCATGTATTTCGCAGAATTAGGGCTCACCTAGGTGCATCAGGAGCTCTCCTTAATGTAAAAGGGTACACGTTTAAAGATAGATAGATTGGATTGAGTATCTTTCTTTGTTGCAGCAATAGTTTTCTCTGTCTCATATGGTCCTCTCTAGTTTTACTCTCACTTAAAACATACTTGTTATTACGAATGTAGACAACAATCCATTATTTTTGGTTTCTAGAATGATGATATGCAAATTAACATCTTCTGCCATAGGCTTATGGAAGCTAATTTGCATATCTTTCCCAGAAATCCATAGTAGCATTGTGTAGCTTGCCATGCACAATCATGTATTTCGCAGAATTGGGGCTCACCTAGGTGCATCAGGAGCTCTCCTTAATGTAAAAGGGTACCCGTTTAAAGATAGATTGGATTGAGTAACTCTCTTTGTTGCAGCAATAGTTTTCTCTGTCTCATATGGTCTCCCTCTAGTTTTCACTCTCACTCAAAACATACTTGTTATTACGAATGTAGACAACAATCCATTATTTTTGGTTTCTAGAATGATGATATGCAAATTAACATCTTCTGCCATAGGCTTATGGAAGCTAATTTGCATATCTTTCCCAGAAATCCATAGTAGCATTGTGTAGCTTGCCATGCACAATCATGTATTTCGCAGAATTGGGGCTCCCCTAGGTGCATCAGGAGCTCTCCTTAATGTAAAAGGGTACCCGTTTAAAGATAGATAGATTGGATTGAGTAACTCTCTTTGTTGCAGCAATAGTTTTCTCTGTCTCATATGGTCTCCTCTAGTTTTCACTCTCACTCAAAACATACTTGTTATTACGAATGTAGACAACAATCCATTATTTTTGGTTTCTAGAATGATGATATGCAAATTAACATCTTCTGCCATAGGCTTATGGAAGCTAATTTGCATATCTTTCCCAAAAATCCATAGTAGCATTGTGTAGCTTGCCATGCACAATCATGTATTTCGCAGAATTGGGGCTCCCCTAGGTGCATCAGGAGCTCTCCTTAATGTAAAAGGGTACCCGTTTAAAGATAGATTGGATTGAGTAACTCTCTTTGTTGCAGCAATAGTTTTCTCTGTCTCATATGGTCTCCCTCTAGTCTTCACTCTCACTCAAAACATACTTGTTATTACGAATGTAGACAACAATCCATTATTTTTGGTTTCTAGAATGATGATATGCAAATTAACATCTTCTGCCATAGGCTTATGGAAGCTAATTTGCATATCTTTCCCAGAAATCCATAGTAGCATTGTGTAGCTTGCCATGCACAATCATGTATTTCGCAGAATTGGGGCTCCCCTAGGTGCATCAGGAGCTCTCCTTAATGTAAAAGGGTACCCGTTTAAAGATAGATTGGATTGAGTAACTCTCTTTGTTGCAGCAATAGTTTTCTCTGTCTCATATGGTCTCCCTCTAGTCTTCACTCTCACTCAAAACATACTTGTTATTACGAATGTAGACAACAATCCATTATTTTTGGTTTCTAGAATGATGATATGCAAATTAACATCTTCTGCCATAGGCTTATGGAAGCTAATTTGCATATCTTTCCCAGAAATCCATAGTAGCATTGTGTAGCTTGCTATGTACCATCATGTATTTCGCAGAATTAGGGCTCACCTAGGTGCATCAGGAGCTCTCCTTAATGTAAAAGGGTACACGTTTAAAGATAGATAGATTGGATTGAGTATCTCTCTTTGTTGCAGCAATAGTTTTCTCTGTCTCATATGGTCCTCTCTAGTTTTACTCTCACTTAAAACATACTTGTTATTACGAATGTAGACAACAATCCATTATTTTTGGTTTCTAGAATGATGATATGCAAATTAACATCTTCTGCCATAGGCTTATGGAAGCTAATTTGCATATCTTTCCCAGAAATCCATAGTAGCATTGTGTAGCTTGCCATGCACAATCATGTATTTCGCAGAATTGGGGCTCCCCTAGGTGCATCAGGAGCTCTCCTTAATGTAAAAGGGTACCCGTTTAAAGATAGATTGGATTGAGTAACTCTCTTTGTTGCAGCAATAGTTTTCTCTGTCTCATATGGTCTCCCTCTAGTTTTCACTCTCACTCAAAACATACTTGTTATTACGAATGTAGACAACAATCCATTATTTTTGGTTTCTAGAATGATGATATGCAAATTAACATCTTCTGCCATAGGCTTATGGAAGCTAATTTGCATATCTTTCCCAGAAATCCATAGTAGCATTGTGTAGCTTGCCTATGTACCATCATGTATTTCGCAGAATTAGGGCTCACCTAGGTGCATCAGGAGCTCTCCTTAATGTAAAAGGGTACACGTTTAAAGATAGATAGATTGGATTGAGTATCTCTCTTTGTTGCAGCAATAGTTTTCTCTGTCTCATATGGTCCTCTCTAGTTTTACTCTCACTTAAAACATACTTGTTATTACGAATGTAGACAACAATCCATTATTTTTGGTTTCTAGAATGATGATATGCAAATTAACATCTTCTGCCATAGGTTTTATGGAAGCTAATTTGCATATCTTTCCCAGAAATCCATAGTAGCATTGTGTAGCTTGCCATGCACAATCATGTATTTCGCAGAACTGGTGCTCCCCTAGGTGCATCAGGAGCTCTCCTTAATGTAAAAGGGTACCCGTTTAAAGATAGATTGGATTGAGTAACTCTCTTTGTTGCAGCAATAGTTTTCTCTGTCTCATATGGTCTCCCTCTAGTTTTCACTCTCACTCAAAACATACTTGTTATTACGAATGTAGACAACAATCCATTATTTTTGGTTTCTAGAATGATGATATGCAAATTAACATCTTCTGCCATAGGCTTATGGAAGCTAATTTGCATATCTTTCCCAGAAATCCATAGTAGCATTGTGTAGCTTGCCATGCACAATCATGTATTTCGCAGAATTGGGGCTCACCTAGGTGCATCAGGAGCTCTCCTTAATGTAAAAGGGTACCCGTTTAAAGATAGATAGATTGGATTGAGTAACTCTCTTTGTTGCAGCAATAGTTTTTTCTGTTGTCATATGGTCTCCTCTAGTTTTCACTCTCACTCAAAACATACTTGTTATTACGAATGTAGACAACAATCCATTATTTTTGGTTTCTAGAATGATGATATGCAAATTAACATCTTCTGCCATAGGCTTATGGAAGCTAATTTGCATATCTTTCCCAGAAATCCATAGTAGCATTGTGTAGCTTGCCATGCACAATCATGTATTTCGCAGAACTGGTGCTCACCTAGGTGCATCAGGAGCTCTCCTTAATGTAAAAGGGTACCCGTTTAAAGATAGATAAATTGGATTGAGTAACTCTCTTTGTTGCTGCAATAGTTTTCTCTGTCTCATATGGTCTCCCTCTAGTTTTCACTCTCACTCAAAACATACTTGTTATTACTAATGTAGACAACAATCCATTATTTTTGGTTTCTAGAATGATGATATGCAAATTAACATCTTCTGCCATAGGCTTATGGAAGCTAATTTGCATATCTTTCCCAGAAATCCATCGTAGCATTGTGTAGCTTGCCATGCACAATCATGTATTTCGCAGAACTGGTGCTCACCTAGGTGCATCAGGAGCTCTCCTTAATGTAAAAGGGTACCCGTTTAAAGATGGATAAATTGGATTGAGTAACTCTCTTTGTTGCTGCAATAGTTTTCTCTGTCTCATATGGCCTCCCTCTAGTTTTCACTCTCACTCAAAACATACTTGTTATTACGAATGTAGACAACAATCCATTATTTTTGGTTTCTAGAATGATGATATGCAAATTAACATCTTCTGCCATAGGCTTATGGAAGCTAATTTGCATATCTTTCCCAGAAATCCATAGTAGCATTGTGTAGCTTGCCATGCACAATCATGTATTTCGCAGAATTGGGGCTCCCCTAGGTGCATCAGGAGCTCTCCTTAATGTAAAAGGGTACCCGTTTAAAGATAGATTGGATTGAGTAACTCTCTTTGTTGCAACGATAGTTTTCCCTGTCTAATATGCTATTGTTGTGACCCAGGGATCGCTTCTCGGCCTTTTGGCTACGATCAAGTTGGGGTCTCTCGGCTTGGTCGTGGTCAGAGGGAGTATTCGGGGTCCTCCTTGCGGGGGGCCCTGGGATATTGTACGAGTGCGATCGTGGGTGAGCGCTTCAGTGAGCCTACATAATTCAAAATGTCTCGAGGACACCGTGAGATTGGAGGTGGAAGAAGGATTTCGGCTGACGATCGGACTGGACCTAATTGTGGGGGAGGTTTTGAAGAAACTCCCTTATTTGAAGGTAACGGATGTGTTGGCTTTGCAGGATTTTGCAAGGCAAGGTATTTATGATCTTACCGTTTCTTCCGAGGGATTATGTCAGCGGATATATATGGATGTTGTGAGGATGAAGGAGGAGAAAAAACCGGCTTTTCTTGAACATGTGAAGATTGTGCCATCATTTCAAATGGTAAAACAAGCTATTATAGTGCATATGTACAACCCTAAGGTGGATGATAATACTGTGCGTGTTTTTTTGACGAGATACATTGATGAAGTGACCTTTGATAGAAGACACCAATAAGCATGGATATCTGAACGGGAAGAGAAGATTTTTTGTGAGGTTTAAAAAAAATTGCGCGGTTCCCGCTGTTTTTTCTATTGGTGGAGAGAGGGGTTTTTGCTATTATCAAGGGCAGTTGAAATATTGTAGAAATTGTTTTACATATGGGCATTTGCAAGAGGAGTGTCCTGAAAAGGGGGATATTTGTAGAAACTGTGGAAAATCTGGTCATTATGTGAAAGAGTGTAAGGAAAAGAAATTATGTGATGTGTGTGGAAGTGGTGATCATCTGGCAAAAAAATGTATGTATTTTAGTACCAGGCAATCCAGGGCTGATATTGTGGAGGATAAAAGGGGTAGAGGTGGACAGAACAGGGATGGTGTTTCTTATGCAGATAAAGTTAAAGGTGGTACAAGTGTAATTGTGCAAAATACTGTAAGCATGGATGGGGAGAGTGCAAGTGGAAGTGGGGAGCATGTTGTGTTTTCAGAAGAAAAGATGGAGGAGGTTGCTGGTGGAAGTTTGGAGGGAAAAGCTGTTTTGGAGGGAAATTCAAAAAAAGGGGAGGGGCATAAAACAAAACAAAAAAAGAAGAAAGAGGAGAGATCCCAGGAGGCCATTGCTGCTATTCAGACTGTGCTAGGAGGAGTAATCTCTAGCAGTGAGGCAAGTGAGTGTGAGGAGTGCCCGGATCATGTGGTGGGTGAAGGAGAGGAGATGGATTGCCAGGTGGAGAATGAGTCGGATGCTTCTCTTACCCCTGGGCAGAGAGTGGAGAGTGAGGAGGAGTTGGAAGTGGAAGAGGAATACTCTACTTCTGACACAAAGCGTTGCAAAAGAGGAGAGGATGGGAGTTGGTCTGGAAATCAGAATGACCCTGTTGTTTCTGGTTTCTTTCAGGAGAGCAGGGATTCTGATCCATGATCGCCTGATATAGGAAGTCTGGTGGAAAGAAGAGTTTTGAGTCAGGCTTCCTTCAAGTAGTATCATGGCTGTGTGTAATTTTTATGTTTTACTAATGAGCTTGGTGGTTGCTTCTCTCAATGTGCGAGGTATTGGTTCTAGCACTAGGAGGGCAGCCGTGTTTGACTCGTTGGTGAATGTCACAGCAGATATAATTTGTCTACAGGAGTGTATGATTAGATCTGTACCTCATCAATCTGAATGGGCTTTTGGTCAATCCTTTTGGTCGCCATGTACAGACAACAAGAATGAAGGTGTTGGAATTTTAATTAAAAATAATAGTATTAATGTTTTAGATTTTAAAGTTGTGGTGCCTGGGCGGTGTATTCCTTTAAGTTTGGAGTTTTTAGGACAACGTTTTAGAGTTTTTAGTGTTTATGCGCCAGCTGATAAACAGGAACGTGTGTCTTTTTTAAAAGCTCTTAAACTTTTTATGCCTGGCAGAGATTTTACTATTATTTTAGGCGATCTTAATTGTATAAGAACCCAACAGGACAGAAAAAGTACTTCAGAAGTGAAGACTGATGTGACTTCTACATTGTTAAATGAAATGGTGAAAGACTTGCATTTCAGAGATGCTGGACTGATGGTTGATGGGGAGGCAAGATTTACATATGTTGCGGATAGTGGGCGGTCCAAGTCAAGAATTGACTATATATTGGTCTCTGAAGGGATGGAAGTGACCAGATGTGACCACATGATGACCAGCTTCTCAGATCATCAAATTGTGACTGCTGAGATATGTGTTAAGGGTTCTGTGTCCTTTGGTAGAGGTTATTGGAAACTCAACACCAGCTTGCTGCAAGAAGTGGAAGTGAAAGAGGCTTTTAGAGAAATGTTTTTATATTGCGTCAGGCAGCAGGAGTGTTTTTTATGTATATTGGATTGGTGGGATTGGGCTAAGGTGAGGTTTGCTTTATTTTTTAAACGTATTTGTGTTAATAGGGCGCAAGAAAGGAAGAGGAAAGAAGAATTGTTAATTTCTAGACTTGAAGCACTGTATAAGCTGAGGAATTGTGGTTTGGAGGTGGATAATGAGATTAAGGAAATAAAAGAGGAGAGGAAAATAGAACTGGTGGAAAAAGGAAAAAATATAGTGTATAAAGCAAAAGTACAGCATTTGGAAGAGGATGAGAAATGTTCTAGGTATTTTTTTAAAAAGAGTTTTAAAGCTAAAGGTGTTTTTAAGTCTGTTTTAACTTCTGACGGTGAAGTGGTTGGTGAAGCAATGATTAAAAATATTTGTGGTTTTTATGAGGCACTTTTTAATAACGTGAGTCAGGCTTCAGATGTTGAAATTAAAGATTATTGTGAGGTTTTATCTGATGATATCCCAAGGGAAAAAAAAGCTTTTTTGATTGAAGATATTAATGAGGAGGAGGTTAGAAATGCTGTGGAGAGGATGGCCAAGGGAAAGACTCCCGGCAGCGATGGCCTTCCTGCAGAATTTTATTGTTTTTATTGGGATATTATAGGGAAAGAAGTGAGTCGGGTGATACAGTTTGCTTTTAATAATGGTTTTATTTCCTCTTCAATGAAGAAGGGCATCGTTACTCTGATTCATAAGAAAGGTGATGAGAAAGATATTAAAAATTGGCGCCCTATAACCTTACTTAACAGTGATTATAAAATCATAGCCAAAATTATTGCTAGTAGACTCAGTGATGTTATCTCCTATATGGTGGGTGAATACCAGGTCTGTGCTGTTCCAGGCAGGAGAATCTCAGACAATTTGATTTTAATAAGAGATATTATTTATTATGCTGGTTTTAACAATATTCCCTTATTTATTGAAACCACAAATTTCGAAAAAGCGTATGATAAGGTATCACATAAGTTTTTATTTAGCACATTGGAGAAGATGGGGGTCCGTTTGAAAATTTTAAATATGATTAAGGGTATGTATCAGGATGTTTTTAGTCATATTTTAGTTAATGGGAAGATATGTCCAGCAATAGATGTGAAGTCTGGAGTTAGACAGGGATGCCCTCTCTCCCCAATTCTTTTTATTTGTGCGATGGAACCGCTTTTAAAATCTATCCAAGAAGACAAGTGTATTAGTGGTTTTTTTATACCCGGAGATTCAGGGAAGAAGGTTAAGGCTTTCGGATATATGGATGATGCTGTGTTTGCCTGCCAAAGCCAAGTGGACCTGAACAGAATTAATTTGCACATAAGGATTTTTTGCAGCATGGCAGGCATGAGTGTTAATTGGAGCAAATGTCAGTTGGTGAATTACGGGAAACAGATGGATGTCAAAGTTGATGGAATACCGGAAAAAGAGGATGCAGAAATATTGGGCATAGTTTTTGAAAAGGATAAAAATATTAAGAGCCATGCAGCATTAGAAAAGAAGGTGGAAAAGAAGTTGAATTTTTGGAAGCTTAGGCGTTTATCTCTAAAAGGGAAAATTTTAATAATTAAATCTGTAATTTTACCTCTCCTTTTATATACATCAATTATTTTACCACCGGGGAAGCTGTGGCTCAGAAGGATGACGAGAAGACTGTTTGTGTTTTTTTGGGGATCTAAGATGGAGAAGGTAAGAAGGACGAAGGTGATGAGTAAGACTGAGCTTGGTGGGTATGACTTTCCTAATATAGAATTTTTTATTCGGATGCATTATTTTTTATTGATTTTTAAAATTTTAAAGTGCAATGGTCGAACTGCTGCTATGTGTAGGTATCTAGCAGGATGGATGTTCATAAAGTGGAGCTGGTGTGAAAAAGAACTGAGTAAACCAAGGGCGTTTGTGATTCCAAGGTTTTATGTTGTACTCAGGACTTTTTATGATTAATACGGTTTAAGCACACTAAATAAGACTGAGAAAAGTGAGATTATTAAAGCTGGTAGGAAAAATGAAATACAATGTGATGTTCCATTCTGTAATACCACACAGGCAGCAAAAGTATGGAAATTTTTTAACGTTTTAGGTCTTTCAAATAAACAAAAGGATGTTGCATGGCTCTGTTTTCATGGGTGCCTCCCAACCAGATCCTTTTTGAATTCTAGAGGACTGAGAGTGAGAGAGAGATGCCCTAGGGAAGGTTGTGGAGGCATCGAAGATATTAATCATGTGATTTGGGACTGTTTTTACGTTCAAAAAGTTTTTTATATTTTAAAGGAGTTTTTTATTGCACTTACGGGTTGGAGGAATTTTAGCTATAAAAAGGTTTTTATTGGTCAAGATTTTAGAATGTTATCAAGCTCACGAGTCTGTTGGATATTATTCTCAGTTTTTAAAGAAGTTTTGTGGGACACTAGAAACCTTGTGGTTTTTAAAGATGTGATTTTATCTCCAAATGAATGTTCTAAAGTATTATTATCTAGGATTTTTACGGTTTTTTTGTTTGATAAAAAAAGGATTGGAGAACTTGAAGCTGAGAAGGTATGGAAGGTATCCTCTTGGAAGGTGTACGTGAGTAAATCTTGACTATTTTTCTTTATAGTGGTAGTTAGGTTCCTGTGATGTTTTATAGACATCAATAGGTTTGAGTCACTGCGAAGTGGACTGATTTGAAGATTTGATGTCTATTTACTGAGAAAAAAAAAAAAAAAAGTTTTCACTCTCACTCAAAACATACTTGTTATTACGAATGTAGACAACAATCCATTATTTTTGGTTTCTAGAATGATGATATGCAAATTAACATCTTCTGCCATAGGCTTATGGAAGCTAATTTGCATATCTTTCCCAGAAATCCATAGTAGCATTGTGTAGCTTGCCATGCACAATCATGTATTTCGCAGAATTGGGGCTCACCTAGGTGCATCAGGAGCTCTCATTAATGTAAAAGGGTACCCGTTTAAAGATAGATTGGATTGAGTAACTCTCTTTGTTGCAGCAATAGTTTTCTCTGTCTTATATGGTCTCTCTCTAGTTTTCACTCTCACTCAAAACATACTTGTTATTACGAATGTAGACAACAATCCATTATTTTTGGTTTCTAGAATGATGATATGCAAAATAACATCTTCTACCATAGGCTTATGAAAGCTAATTTGCATATCTTTCCCAGAAATCCATAGTAGCATTGTGTAGCTTGCCATGCACAATCATGTATTTCGCAGAATTGGGGCTCCCCTAGGTGCATCAGGAGCTCTCCTTAATGTAAAAGGGTACCCGTTTAACCACCTCAGCCCCCAGTGCTTAAACACCCTGAAAGACCAGGCCACTTTTTACACTTCTGACCTACACTACTTTCACCGTTTATTGCTCGGTCATGCAACTTACCACCCAAATGAATTTTACCTCCTTTTCTTCTCACTAATAGAGCTTTCATTTGGTGGTATTTCATTGCTGCTGACATTTTTACTTTTTTTGTTATTAATCGAAATTTAACGATTTTTTTGCAAAAAAATGACATTTTTCACTTTCAGTTGTAAAATTTTGCAAAAAAAAACGACATCCATATAGAAATTTTGCTCTAAATTTATAGTTCTACATGTCTTTGATAAAAAAAAAATGGTTTGCGTAAAAGTTATAGCGTTTACAAACTATGGTACAAAAATGTGAATTTCCGCTTTTTGAAGCAGCTCTGACTTTCTGAGCACCTGTCATGTTTCCTGAGGTTCTACAATGCCCAGACAGTACAAACACCCCACAAATGACCCCATTTCTGAAAGTACACACCCTAAGGTATTCGCTGATGGGCATAGTGAGTTCATAGAACTTTTTATTTTTTGTCACAAGTTAGCGGAAAATGATGATTGGGGTCTCTTCTTTCCAAAATGGGGTCACTTGTGGGGTAGTTATACTGCCCTGGCATTCTAGGGGCCCAAATGTGTGGTAAGGAGTTTGAAATCAAATTCTGTAAAAAAATGACCTGTGAAATCCGAAAGGTGCTCTTTGGAATATGGGCCCCTTTGCCCACCTAGGCTGCAAGAAAGTGTCACACATCTGGTATCTCCGTACTCAGGAGAAGGTGGGGAATGTGTTTTGGGGTGTCATTTTATATATACCCATGCTGGGTGAGAGAAATATCTTGGCAAAAGACAACTTTTCCCATTTTTTTATACAAAGTTGTCATTTGACCAAGATATTTATCTCACCCAGCATGGGTATATGTAAAAAGACACCCCAAAACACATTCCTCAACTTCTCCTGAGTACGGGGATACCAGATGTGTGACACTTTTTTGCAGCCTAGGTGGGCAAAGGGGCCCATATTCCAAAGAGCACCTTTCGGATTTCACTCCTCATTTTTTCCTGAATTTGATTTCAAACTCCTTACCACACATTTGGGCCCCTAGAATACCAGGGCAGTATAACTACCCCACAAGTGACCCCATTTTGGAAAGAAGAGACCCCAAGGTATTTGCTGATGGGCATAGTGAGTTCATGGAACTTTTTATTTTTTGTCACAAGTTAGTGGAATATGAGACTTTGTATGAAAAAAAAAATAAAAAAAAAAATAAGCATTTTCCACTAACTTGTGACAAAAAATAAAAAATTCTAGGAACTCGCCATGCCCCTCACGGAATACCTTGGGGTGTCTTCTTTCCAAAATGGGGTCACTTGTGGGGTAGTTATACTGCCCTGGCATTTTCCAGGGGCCCTAATGTGTGGTAAGTAGGTAAATGACCTGTGAAATCCTAAAGGTGCTCTTTGGAATATGGGCCCCTTTGCCCACCTAGGCTGCAAAAAAGTGTCACACATGTGGTATCGCCGTATTCAGGAGAAGTTGAGGAATGTGTTTTGGGGTGTCATTTTACATATACCCATGCTGGGTGAGAGAAATATCTTGGCAAAAGACAACTTTTCCCCTTTTTTTATACAAAGTTGGCATTTGACCAAGATATTTCTCTCACCCAGCATGGGTATATGTAAAATGACACCCCAAAACACATTCCCCAACTTCTCCTGAGTACGGCGATACCAGATGTGTGACACTTTTTTGCAGCCTAGATGCGCAAAGGTGCCCAAATTCCTTTTAGGAGGGCATTTTTAGACATTTGGATACCAGACTTCTTCTCACGCTTTGGGGCCCCTAGAATGCCAGGGCAGTATAAATACCCCACATGTGACCCCATTTTGGAAAGAAGACACCCCAAGGTATTCAATGAGGGGCATGGCGAGTTCATAGAAATTATTTTTTTTTTGGCACAAGTTAGCGGAAATTGATATTTTTAATTTTTTTCTCCCAAAGTCTCCCGTTCCACTAACTTGGGACAAAAATTTCAATCTTTCATGGACTCAATATGCCCCTCACGGAATACCTGGGGGTGTCTTTTTTCCGAAATGGGGTCACATGTGGGGTATTTATACTGCCCTGGCATTCTAGGGGCCCTAAAGCGTGAGAAGAAGTCTGGAATATAAATGTCTAAAAAATTTTACGCATTTGGATTCCGTGAGGGGTATGGTGAGTTCATGTGAGATTTTATTTTATGACACAAGTTAGTGGAATATGAGACTTTGTAAGAAAAAAAATAAAAAATTCCGCTAACTTGGGCCAAAAAAATATCTGAATGGAGCCTTACAGAAGGGTGATCAATGACAGGGGGGTGATCAATGACAGGGGGGTTGATCAATGACAGGGGGGTTGATCAATGACAGGGGGGTTGATCAATGACAGGGCGGTGATCAATGACAGGGGGGTGATCAGGGAGTCTATATGGGGTGATAACCACAGTCATTGATCACGCCCGTGTAAGGCTTCATTCAGACGTCCGGATGCGTTTTGCGGATCCGATCCATCTATCAGTGCATCCGTAAAAATCATGCGGACATCTGAATGGAGCTTTACAGGGGGGTAATCAATGACAGGGGGGTGATCACCACAGTCATTGATCATGCCCCTGTAAGGCTTCATTCAGACGACCGGATGCGTTTTGCGGATCCGATCCATGTATCAGTGCATCCGTAAAAATCATGCGGACATCTGAATGGAGCTTTACAGGGGGGTGATCAGGGAGTCTATATGGGGTGATCACCACAGTCATTGATCATGCCCCTGTAAGGCTTCATTCAGACGTCCGGATGCGTTTTGCGGATCCGATCCATCTATCAGTGGATCCGTAAAAATCATGCGGACGTCTGAATGGAGCTTTACAGGGGGGTAATCAATGACAGGGGGGTAATCAATGACAGGGGGGTGATCAGGGAGTCTATATGGGGTGATCACCACAGTCATTGATCACGCCCCTGTAAGGCTTCATTCAGACGTCCGGATGTGTTTTGCGGATCCGATCCATCTATCAGTGGATCCGTAAAAATCATGCGGACGTCTGAATGGAGCTTTACAGGGGGTTGATCAATGACAGGGGGGTGATCAGGGAGTCTATATGGGGTGATCAGGGGTGATTAGGGGTGATCAGGGGCTAATAAGGGGTTAAAAAGTGACGGGGGGGTGTAGTGTAGTGTAGTGGTGCTTGGTGCTACTTTACTGAGCTACCTGTGTCCTCTGGTGGTCGATTCAAACAAAGGGGACCACCAGAGGACCAGGTAGCAGGTATATTAGACGCTGTTATCAAAACAGCGTCTAATATACCTGTTAGGGGTTAAAAAAAACACATCTCCAGCCTGCCAGCGAACGATCGCCGCTGGCAGGCTGGAGATCAACTCTCTTACCTTCCGTTCCTGTGAGCACGCGCGCCTGTGTGCGCGCGTTCACAGGAAGTCTCGCGTCTCGCGAGATGACGCGTATATGCGTGACTGTGCGCAGGGCTGCCACCTCCGGAACGCGATCCTGCGTTAGGCGGTCCGGAGGGTTAAAGATAGATATATTGGATTGAGAAACGCTCTTTGTTGCAGCAGTAGTTTTATGTGTCTCATATGCTCTCGCTTTCACTCAAAACATACTTGTTATTACTAATGTAGGCAACAATCCATTATTTTTGGTTTCTAGAATGCTGATATGCACATTAACATCTTCTGCCATAGTCACAGAAATTCATAGTAGCATTGTGTAGCTTGCCATGCACAATTATGTATTTCGCAGAATTGGGGCTCCCTTTGGTGCATCAGGAGCTCTCCTTAATGTAAAAGGGTACCCGTTTAAAGATAGATATATTGGATTGAGAAACGCTCTTTGTTGCGGCAATAGTTTTCTCTGTCTCATATGGTCTCCCTCTAGTTTTCACTCTCACTCAAAACATACTTGCTATTACGAATGTAGACAACAATCCATTATTTTTGGTTTCTAGAATGATGATATGCAAATTAACATCTTCTGCCATAGGCTTATGGAAGCTAATTTGCATATCTTTCCCAGAAATCCATAGTAGCATTGTGTAGCATTGTGTAGCTTGCCATGCACAATCATGTATTTCGCAGAACTGGTGCTCACCTAGGTGCATCAGGAGCTCTCCTTAATGTAAAAGGGTACCCGTTTAAAGATAGAAAGATTGGATTGAGTAACTCTCTTTGTTGCAGCAATAGTTTTCTCTGTCTCATATGGTCCTCTCTAGTTTTTACTCTCACTTAAAACATACTTGTTATTACGAAGGTAGACAACAATCCATTATTTTTGGTTTCTAGAATGATGATATGCAAATTAACATCTTCTGCCATAGGCTTATGGAAGCTAATTTGCATATCTTTCCCAAAAATCCATAGTAGCATTGTGTAGCTTGCCATGCACAATCATGTATTTCGCAGAATTGGGGCTCACCTAGGTGCATCAGGAGCTCTCCTTAATGTAAAAGGGTACCCGTTTAAAGATAGATTGGATTGAGTAACTCTCTTTGTTGCAGCAATAGTTTTCTCTGTCTCATATGGTCTCCCTCTAGTCTTCACTCTCACTCAAAACATACTTGTTATTACGAATGTAGACAACAATCCATTATTTTTGGTTTCTAGAATGATGATATGCAAATTAACATCTTCTGCCATAGGCTTATGGAAGCTAATTTGCATATCTTTCCCAGAAATCCATAGTAGCATTGTGTAGCTTGCCATGCACAATCATGTATTTCGCAGAATTGGAGCTCCCCTAGGTGCATCAGGAGCTCTCCTTAATGTAAAAGGGTACCCGTTTAAAGATAGATTGGATTGAGTAACTCTCTTTGTTGCAGCAATAGTTTTCTCTGTCTCATATGGTCTCCCTCTAGTTTTCACTCTCACTCAAAACATACTTGTTATTACGAATGTAGACAACAATCCATTATTTTTGGTTTCTAGAATGATGATATGCAAATTAACATCTTCTGCCATAGGCTTTTGGAAGCTAATTTGCATATCTTTCCCAGAAATCCATAGTAGCATTGTGTAGCATTGTGTAGCATTGTGTAGCTTGCTATGTACCATCATGTATTTTGCAGAATTAGGGCTCACCTAGGTGCATCAGGAGCTCTCCTTAATGTAAAAGGGTACACGTTTAAAGATAGATAGATTGGATTGAGTATCTCTCTTTGTTGCAGCAATAGTTTTCTCTGTCTCATATGGTCCTCTCTAGTTTTTACTCTCACTTAAAACATACTTGTTATTACGAATGTAGACAACAATCCATTATTTTTGGTTTCTAGAATGATGATATGCAAATTAACATCTTCTGCCATAGGTTTTATGGAAGCTAATTTGCATATCTTTCCCAGAAATCCATAGTAGCATTGTGTAGCTTGCCATGCACAATCATGTATTTCGCAGAACTGGTGCTCACCTAGGTGCATCAGGAGCTCTCCTTAATGTAAAAGGGTACCCGTTTAAAGATAGATTGGATTGAGTAACTCTCTTTGTTGCAGCAATAGTTTTCTCTGTCTCATATGGTCTCCCTCTAGTTTTCACTCTCACTCAAAACATACTTGTTATTACGAATGTAGACAACAATCCATTATTTTTGGTTTCTAGAATGATGATATGCAAATTAACATCTTCTGCCATAGGCTTATGGAAGCTAATTTGCATATCTTTCCCAGAAATCCATAGTAGCATTGTGTAGCATTGTGTAGCTTGCTAGGTACAATCATGTATTTCGCAGAATTAGGGCTCACCTAGGTGCATCAGGAGCTCTCCTTAATGTAAAAGGGTACACGTTTAAAGATAGATTGGATTGAGTATCTCTCTTTGTTGCTGCAATAGTTTTCTCTGTCTCATATGGTCCTCTAGTTTTTACTCTCACTTAAAACATACTTGTTATTACGAATGTAGACAACAATCCATTATTTTTGGTTTCTAGAATGATGATATGCAAATTAACATCTTCTGCCATAGGCTTATGGAAGCTAATTTGCATATCTTTCCCAGAAATCCATAGTAGCATTGTGTAGCATTGTGTAGCTTGCCATGCACAATCATGTATTTCGCAGAACTGGTGCTCACCTAGGTGCATCAGGAGCTCTCCTTAATGTAAAAGGGTACCTGTTTAAAGATAGATTGGATTGAGTAACTCTCTTTGTTGCAGCAATAGTTTTCTCTGTCTCATATGGTCTCCCCCTAGTTTTCACTCTCACTCAAAACATACTTGTTATTACGAATGTAGACAACAATCCATTATTTTTGGTTTCTAGAATGATGATATGCAAATTAACATCTTCTGCCATAGGCTTATGGAAGCTAATTTGCATATCTTTCCCAGAAATCCATAGTAGCATTGTGTAGCTTGCCATGCACAATCATGTATTTCGCAGAATTGGGGCTCCCCTAGGTGCATCAGGAGCTCTCCTTAATGTAAAAGGGTACCCGTTTAAAGATAGATTGGATTGAGTAACTCTCTTTGTTGTAGCAATAGTTTTCTCTGTCTCATATGGTCTCCCTCTAGTTTTCACTCTCACTCAAAACATACTTGTTATTACGAATGTAGACAACAATCCATTATTTTTGGCTTTTAGAATGATGATATGCAAATTAACATCTTCTGCCATAGGCTTATGGAAGCTAATTTGCATATCTTTCCCAGAAATCCATAGTAGCATTGTGTAGCTTGCCATGCACAATCATGTATTTCGCAGAATTGGGGCTCACCTTAATGTAAAAGGGTTCCCGTTTAAAGATAGATTGGATTGAGTAACTCTCTTTGTTGCAGCAATAGTTTTTTTCTGTCTTATATGGTCTCCCTCTAGTTTTCACTCTCACTCAAAACATACTTGTTATTACGAATGTAGACAACAATCCATTATTTTTGGTTTCTAGAATGATGATATGCAAAATAACATCTTCTGCCATAGGCGTATGGAAGCTAATTTGCATATCTTTACCAGAAATCCATAGTAGCATTGTGTAGCTTGCCATGTACAATCATGTATTTCGCAGAATTAGGGCTCACCTAGGTGCATCAGGAGCTCTCCTTAATGTAAAAGGGTTCCCGTTTAAAGATAGATAGATTGGATTGAGTAACTCTCTTTGTTGCAGCAATAGTTTTCTCTGTCTCATATGGTCCTCTCTAGTTTTTACTCTCACTTAAAACATACTTGTTATTACGAATGTAGACAACAATCCATTATTTTTGGTTTCTAGAATGATGATATGCAAATTAACATCTTCTGCCATAGGCTTATGGAAGATAATTTGCATATCTTTCCCAGAAATCCATAGTAGCATTGTGTAACTTGCCATGCACAATTATGTATTTCGCAAAATTGGGGCTCCGCTTGGTGCATCAGGAGCTCTCCTTAATGTAAAAGGGTACCCATTTAAAGATAGATAGATTGGATTGAGTAACTCTCTTTGTTGCAGCAATAGTTTTCTCTGTCTCATATGGTCTCCCTCTAGTTTTCACTCTCACTCAAAACATACTTGTTATTACGAATGTAGACAACAATCCATTATTTTTGGTTTCTAGAATAATGATATGCAAATTAACATCTTCTGCCATAGGCTTATGGAAGCTAATTTGCATATCTTTCCCAGAAATCCATAGTAGCATTGTGTAGCTTGCCATGTACAATCATGTATTTTGCAGAATTAGGGCTCACCTAGGTGCATCAGGAGCTCTCCTTAATGTAAAAGGGTACCCGTTTAAAGATAGATAGATTGGATTGCGTAACTCTTTGTTGCAGCAATAGTTTTCTTTGTCTCATATGGTCTCCCTCCAGTTTTCACTCTCACTCAAAACATACTTGTTATTACGAATGTAGACAACAAACCATTATTTTTGGTTTCTAGAATGATGATATGCAAATTAACATCTTCTGCCATAGGTTTTATGGAAGCTAATTTGCATATCTTTCCCAGAAATCCATAGTAGCATTGTGTAGCTTGCCATGCACAATCATGTATTTCGCAGAATTGGAGCTCCCCTAGGTGCATCAGGAGCTCTCCTTAATGTAAAAGGGTACCCATTTAAAGATAGATAGATTGGATTGAGTAACTCTCTTTGTTGCAGCAATAGTTTTCTCTGTCTCATATGGTCTCCCTCTAGTTTTCACTCTCACTCAAAACATACTTGTTATTACGAATGTAGACAACAATCCATTATTTTTGGTTTCTAGAATGATGATATGCAAATTAACATCTTCTGCCATAGGCTTATGGAAGCTTATTTGCATATCTTTCCCAGAAATCCATAGTAGCATTGTGTAGCTTGCTATGTACCATCATGTATTTCGCAGAATTAGGGCTCACCTAGGTGCATCAGGAGCTCTCCTTAATGTAAAAGGGTACACGTTTAAAGATAGATAGATTGGATTGAGTATCTCTCTTTGTTGCAGCAATAGTTTTCTCTGTCTCATATGGTCCTCTCTAGTTTTTACTCTCACTTAAAACATACTTGTTATTACGAATGTAGACAACAATCCATTATTTTTGGTTTCTAGAATGATGATATGCAAATTAACATCTTCTGCCATAGGCTTATGGAAGCTAATTTGCATATCTTTCCCAGAAATCCATAGTAGCATTGTGTAGCTTGCCATGCACAATCATGTATTTCGCAGAATTGGGGCTCCCCTAGGTGCATCAGGAGCTCTCCTTAATGTAAAAGGGTACCCGTTTAAAGATAGATTGGATTGAGTAACTCTCTTTGTTGCAGCAATAGTTTTCTCTGTCTCATATGGTCTCCCTCTAGTTTTCACTCTCACTCAAAACATACTTGTTATTACGAATGTAGACAACAATCGATTATTTTGGGCTTTTAGAATGATGATATGCAAATTAACATCTTCTGCCATAGGCGTATGGAAGCTAATTTGCATATCTTTCCCAGAAATCCATAGTAGCATTGTGTAGCTTGCCATGCACAATCATGTATTTCGCAGAATTTGGGCTCACCTAGGTGCATCAGGAGCTCTCCTTAATGTAAAAGGGTACCCGTTTAAAGATAGATAGATTGGATTGAGTAACTCTTTGTTGCAGCAATAGTTTTCTCTGTCTCATATGGTCTCCCTCTAGTTTTCACTCTCACTCAAAACATACTTGTTATTACGAATGTAGACAACAATCCATTATTTTTAGTTTCTAGAATGATGATATGCAAATTAACATCTTCTGCCATAGGCTTATGGAAGCTAATTTGCATATCTTTCCCAGAAATCCATAGTAGCATTGTGTAGCATTGTGTAGCTTGCCATGCACAATCATGTATTTCGCAGAACTGGTGCTCCCCTAGGTGCATCAGGAGCTCTCCTTAATGTAAAAGGTACCCGTTTAAAGATAGATTGGATTGAGTAACTCTCTTTGTTGCAGCAATAGTTTTCTCTGTCTCATATGGTCTCCCTCTAGTTTTCACTCTCACTCAAAACATACTTGTTATTACGAATGTAGACAACAATCCATTATTTTTGGTTTCTAGAATGATGATATGCAAATTAACATCTTCTGCCATAGGCTTATGGAAGCTAATTTGCATATCTTTCCCAGAAATCCATAGTAGCATTGTGTAGCTTGCCATGCACAATCATGTATTTCGCAGAATTGGGGCTCCCCTAGGTGCATCAGGAGCTCTCCTTAATGTAAAAGGGTACCCGTTTAAAGATAGATTGGATTGAGTAACTCTCTTTGTTGTAGCAATAGTTTTCTCTGTCTCATATGGTCTCCCTCTAGTTTTCACTCTCACTCAAAACATACTTGTTATTACGAATGTAGACAACAATCCATTATTTTTGGTTTCTAGAATGATGATATGCAAATTAACATCTTCTGCCATAGGCTTATGGAAGCTAATTTGCATATCTTTCCCAGAAATCCATAGTAGCATTGTGTAGCTTGCTATGTACCATCATGTATTTCGCAGAATTAGGGCTCACCTAGGTGCATCAGGAGCTCTCCTTAATGTAAAAGGGTACACGTTTAAAGATAGATAGATTGGATTGAGTATCTCTCTTTGTTGCAGCAATAGTTTTCTCTGTCTCATATGGTCCTCTCTAGTTTTTACTCTCACTTAAAACATACTTGTTATTACGAATGTAGACAACAATCCATTATTTTTGGTTTCTAGAATGATGATATGCAAATTAACATCTTCTGCCATAGGTTTTATGGAAGCTAATTTGCATATCTTTCCCAGAAATCCATAGTAGCATTGTGTAGCTTGCCATGCACAATCATGTATTTCGCAGAATTGGAGCTCCCCTAGGTGCATCAGGAGCTCTCCTTAATGTAAAAGGGTACCCGTTTAAAGATAGATTGGATTGAGTAACTCTCTTTGTTGCAGCAATAGTTTTCTCTGTCTCATATGGTCTCCCTCTAGTTTTCACTCTCACTCAAAACATACTTGTTATTACGAATGTAGACAACAATCCATTATTTTTGGTTTCTAGAATGATGATATGCAAATTAACATCTTCTGCCATAGGCTTATGGAAGCTTATTTGCATATCTTTCCCAGAAATCCATAGTAGCATTGTGTAGCATTGTGTAGCTTGCTATGTACCATCATGTATTTCGCAGAATTAGGGCTCACCTAGGTGCATCAGGAGCTCTCCTTAATGTAAAAGGGTACACGTTTAAAGATAGATAGATTGGATTGAGTATCTCTCTTTGTTGCAGCAATAGTTTTCTCTGTCTCATATGGTCCTCTCTAGTTTTTACTCTCACTTAAAACATACTTGTTATTACGAATGTAGACAACAATCCATTATTTTTGGTTTCTAGAATGATGATATGCAAATTAACATCTTCTGCTATAGGTTTTATGGAAGCTAATTTGCATATCTTTCCCAGAAATCCATAGTAGCATTGTGTAGCTTGCCATGCACAATCATGTATTTCGCAGAATTGGAGCTCCCCTAGGTGCATCAGGAGCTCTCCTTAATGTAAAAGGGTACCCGTTTAAAGATAGATTGGATTGAGTAACTCTCTTTGTTGCAGCAATAGTTTTCTCTGTCTCATATGGTCTCCCTCTAGTTTTCACTCTCACTCAAAACATACTTGTTATTACGAATGTAGACAACAATCCATTATTTTTGGTTTCTAGAATGATGATATGCAAATTAACATCTTCTGCCATAGGCTTATGGAAGCTAATTTGCATATCTTTCCCAGAAATCCATAGTAGCATTGTGTAGCTTGCTATGTACCATCATGTATTTCGCAGAATTAGGGCTCACCTAGGTGCATCAGGAGCTCTCCTTAATGTAAAAGGGTACACGTTTAAAGATAGATAGATTGGATTGAGTATCTCTCTTTGTTGCAGCAATAGTTTTCTCTGTCTCATATGGTCCTCTCTAGTTTTTACTCTCACTTAAAACATACTTGTTATTACGAATGTAGACAACAATCCATTATTTTTGGTTTCTAGAATGATGATATGCAAATTAACATCTTCTGCCATAGGTTTTATGGAAGCTAATTTGCATATCTTTCCCAGAAATCCATAGTAGCATTGTGTAGCTTGCCATGCACAATCATGTATTTCGCAGAACTGGTGCTCACCTAGGTGCATCAGGAGCTCTCCTTAATGTAAAAGGGTATCCGTTTAAAGATAGATTGGATTGAGTAACTCTCTTTGTTGCAGCAATAGTTTTCTCTGTCTCATATGGAAAGAGAGTTGCTCAATCCAATTTATATATCTTTAACCACCTCCGGACCGCCTAACGCAGATTCACGTTCCGGAGGTGGCAGCGCTGCGCAGAGTCACGCATATACGCGTCATCTCGCGAGACGCGAGATTTCGCTCAAAGCTGGCCCGCGCATGCGCATCGCGGGCCGGCAAAAGTTAAAGAACAAGTTCGTCACCAGCCTGCCAGCAACGATCATTGGCTGGCAGGCTGGCGATTTTCAAAAAATCCAATTACAAGCCATATTACAGATCATATTAGTAAATATGATCTGTTATATGGCTTCTCTGCTCATCTGCTGGTCCTTTTCGTCGGTTGGATCCAGCAGAGGAGCAGACTTCACAGTGAGTAGCACCAACACTACACCTTAGCCCCAGATCACCCCCCTGCACCCCAATTAACCCTTTGATCACCCCTTTGATCGCCCCTGTCAATCACTAGTGAAAGGAAAAAAAGTGATCAGTGTAAACTGTCACTTTTTTTTTTTTTCACTGGTATTGACTGTTAGGTTTTAGGGATAGTTTAGGCCCCTTGGTTAGGTAGTTTAGCGTGAGTTAGCGCCCAGCCCACCGCACCGCAGTCACTTATTCGCTGTTTAGTGTATCGCTAATCAGCATTTGTACTTTTATAGTATCTGTAAGTGATCAAAACTGATCACGGTCAGATCTATAATTGTATTATTGTCACCTTAGCTCGCCCTCCACCCAAAACGCAGTGTTTGCCCGATCAGGCCTGATCGGTCGCCCACACGTGCGTTCACCCACGCCCGCCCCCAATATATATTTTTTTGATCACTGCACATTCATTTTACACGCACTGCGGCGATAAAAAAATCAGTTTTGATATTTTTTATCAACCGCAGCGGCCTCCGGTACTTCGCTAGCCTACCATTTGTAAGACAGGCTTGCTTTTTTTCTTGGGTAGTCTTAGGGAATACCCCTAAATTTAGTAGTCCAAAATGTCAAACAGGGGGTATTCTTCTGAAGAGGCCTACAGGATTCTGACCCAGTTGGATGAGGAGTGGGAACCCTCATCTGACGAATCTAGCGGGTCAGAATATGAACCTGTGGAAAGCAGTGGCTCTCTGACCCAAAGACGAGGAGGTGGAGGTCCCTGATAGCACCAGGCGTTCCAGGCCCCGTATTGCTAGACCACAGGTTATGCAGGATCCGCTTCAAGAGCAGCAGAGTGGGGCTGTCGCTGCTGGATCACGTGGTGAGGCATACACCAGCAGCGCAGCCCTCCCTGGACCTAGTACCAGCACTGCCGTACAACATGGTGACGTGGCGAGCACCAGAAGGGCAGTTGAAGCTGGTACGGTGGCACGTGCAGTAGTTACCCCGTCGCAGCCACGGCACAGACAGGCCCGTAGAGCCCCTAGAATCCCTGCGGTGCTGGCAAACCCTGATTGGCAGTCACTAACTTCAGCCGCACCATTAGTTCCCCCTTTCACCGCCCAGTCTGGAGTTCGGGTTGAGACGGCTCAAATCGGTTCGGCCCTGGGATTTTTTGAGCTGTTCTTGACTGCGGAGCTCTTGGACTTAGTCGTGGCAGAGACAAACCGGTATGCCACACAATTTATATCCGCCAACCCGGGAAGCTATTATGCCCAGCCTTTCCGGTGGAAACCAGTCCAAGTTTCCGAACTTAAATTTTTTTTGGGCCTTCTCCTCAACATGGGTCTAACTAAAAAGCATGAATTGCGGTCATATTGGTCCACGAACCCGATTCATCACATGCCCATGTTCTCTGCTGCTATTTCCAGGGCACGATTTGAGGCCATCCTCAGTTTCCTGCATTTTAGCGACAACACCACCTCCCGTCCCAGAGGCCACCCAGCTTTTGACCGGCTCCACAACATTCGGCCCCTCATAGACCACTTCAACCAGAAATTTGCAGATTTGTATACCCCCGAGCAAAACATCTGCGTAGACGAGTCCCTAATACATTTTAGCGGGCGCCTTGGCTTCAAACAATACATCCCAAGCAAGCGTGCCCGGTATGGGGTCAAATTGTATAAGCTCTGTGAAAGGGCCACAGGCTATACCCACAAATTTCGGATCTATGAGGGAAAAGATCAGACCCTGGAGCCGGTCGGTTGCCCTGACTACCTGGGGAGCAGTGGGAAGACAGTCTGGGACTTGGTGTCACCCTTATTCGGCAAGGGGTACCATCTTTATGTGGACAATTTCTACACAAGTGTGGCCCTCTTTAGGCATTTGTTTCTAGAACGGATTTGCGCCTGTGGCACCGCGCGAACTAGTCGCATGGGCTTCCCCCAACAGCTCGTTACCACCCGTCTTGCAAGGGGGGAGAGGGCTGCCTTGTGTAACGAAGAACTGCTCGCGGTGAAATGGAGAGACAAGCGTGACGTTTACATGCTCTCCTCCATTCACGCAGACACGACAATACAAATTGAGCGAGCAACCCGTGTCATTGAAATGCCCCTCTGTGTCCACGACTATAATGCGCTCATGGGAGGGGTGGACTTCAATGACCAGATGTTGTCTCCGTATTTAGTTTCCCGCAGAACCAGACGCTGGTATAAGAAGGTGTCTGTATATTTAATTCAATTGCCGCTGTATAATAGTTTTGTTCTCTACAGTAAGGCTGGGAGAACAGGATCCTTCCTCAAATTCCAGGAAGAGATCATTGAGAACCTCCTGTATCCAGGAGGTTCCGTGGCCCCATCCACCAGTGTAGTTAGCCGTCTACACGAGCGACATTTCCCCAGTGTCGTTCCTGGTACCTCAACCCAACCGTTACCCCGAAAAAGATGTCGTGTCTGTAGCAGGAGTGGAATAAGGCGTGACACCAGCTATTTCTGTCCTGACTGTCCTGACCACCCTGCCCTATGCTTTGGTGAGTGTTTCCGGAATTACCACACACAGGTACACTTAGCATAGGGATTGCATCTCACAGGACAGGCACACAGGGCTATTAGGGCCCTTTTACTCACAACTGCTGCAAACCTCTCCTTTCACCTGGGATAAAGTGCATAACGTACTTCGCCACATCTTTGGGCGATTTGCGCTTTGCACATTGTCCCATGGGGAAGGAGAGGTTTGTTCTATAAAGGTAAAAAAAACTAAACAAAAAAAAAAATACCGGTAAGTAAAAAAGTTAACGTTCAGTTAAAAAAGTTAAAAAAAAGTTTATATGTTCTGTTCAAAAGTTAATAAATTTATTGCGTTGCGGCCTGGTTTTTTCTTTTTTGTTTTGTTTTTTTTACCTTCCAGGTGGACCAACCGATCAACTAGCTGCAGCACTGATGGGCTTTCGGACAGAAGCATTGCGCTGCTGTCAGATTACACGCAAGTCGGTGTATGCGGCAGTAAAAGATACGTTTGCCAAGGCATATGAGCTGAGGAGGTGGCGGTGTTCATATACTTTAGCAAACACTTTGTATATATATAAAAAAAAAAATCCCGGCAATGATTTATTCATCCACATCGATTGATGTGAATGGAGAAATCTGGTTTGCCAGGGCATACGAGCTAAGTGGGTATGGATGTTGGGCGGAGCTCCTATGTCCTGGCAGACGCCTTTCCCCTCCTTTT
>NC_053399.1:69141372-69344475 GCF_905171765.1 Bufo bufo | reverse complement strand
TCTTTTTTTGGCAGAGATTTTTTCATCCACATTGATTGATGCGAATGAAGAAATCTGTGCCGTTCATTTTTTTCTTTCAGCCTAGAGGCTGAACGGAAAAAAAAAATCACATTACCCGTATGCTCAATATAAGGAGAATAGCAGAAACTCCTAATGCTGGCCATACATGTAATGATTGCGGAGACCCTCAAATGCCAGGGCAGTACAAACACCCAACAAATAACACCATTTTGGAAAGAAGACACCCCAAAGTATTCGCTGAGGGGCATATTGAGTCCATGAAAGATTGAAATTTTTGTCCCAAGTTAGCGGAAAGGGAGACTTTGTGAGAAAAAAAATCAAAACAATCAATTTCCGCTAACTTGTGCCAATTTTTTTTTTCTATGAACTCGCCATGCCCCTCATTAAGCCTTGGGTGTCTTCTTTCCAAATGGGTCACATGGGGTATTTATACTGCCCTGGCATGTTAGGGGCCCCCAAGCGTAGATGATCTGGTATCCAAATGTCTAAAAATGCCCTCCTAAAAGGAAGTTGGGCACCTTTGCCCACCTAGGCGCAAAAAGTGTCATACATCTGGTATCTCCGTATTCAGGAGAAGTTGGGGAATGTGTTTTGGGGTGTCATTTTACATATCCCCATCTGGTGAATAAATATCTTGGCCAAATGCCAACTTTGTATAAAAAAATGGAAAAGTTGTCTTTTTGCCAGATATTCTCTCACCCAGCATGGGTATATGTAAAATGACACCCCAAAACACATTCCCCAACTTCTCCTGAATACGGAGATACCAGATGTGTGACACTTTTGCACCTAGGGCAAAGGGGCCCATATTCCAAAGAGCACCTTTCAGATTTCACTGGTCATTTTTTACAGAATTTGATTTCAAACTCCTTACCACACATTTGGGCCCTAGAATGCCAGGGCAGTATAACTACCCCACAAGTGACCCCATTTTGGAAAGAAGACATCCCAAGGTATTCGCTGATGGGCATAGTGAGTTCATGGAAGTTTTTATTTTTTGTCACAAGTTAGTGGAATATGAGACTTTGTAAAAAAAAAAAAAAAAATCATCATTTTCCACTAACTTGTGACAAAAAATAAAAAATTCTAGGAACTCGCCATGCCCCTCATGGAATACCTTGGGGTGTCTTCTTTCCAAAATGGGGTCACTTGTGGGGTAGTTATACTGCCCTGGCATTCTAGGGCCCAAATGTGTGGTAAGGAGTTGAAATCAAATTCTGTAAAAAATGACCAGTGAAATCCGAAAGGTGCTCTTTGGAATATGGGCCCCTTTGCCCACCTAGGCTGCAAAAAAGTGTCACACATCTGATATCTCCGTATTAAGGAGAGTTGGGGAATGTGTTTTGGGGTGTCATTTTACATATACCCATGCTGGGTGAGAGAAATATCTTGGCAAAAGACAACTTTTTACCATTTTTTTTATACAAAGTTGTCATTTGCCAAGATATTTCTCTCACCCAGCATGGGTATATGTAAAATGACACCCCAAAAACACATTCCCCAACTTCTCCTGAATACGGAGATACCACATGTGTGACACTTTTTGCAGCCTAGGTGGGCAAAGGGGCCCATATTCCAAAGAGCACCTTTCGGATTTCACTGGTCATTTTTTACAGAATTTGATTTCAAACTCCTACCACACATTTGGGCCCCTAGAATTCCAGGGCAGTATAACTACCCCACAAGTGACCCCATTTTGGAAAGAAGACATCCCAAGGTATTCGCTGATGGGCATAGTGAGTTCATGGAAGTTTTTATTTTTTGTCACAAGTTAGTGGAATATGAGACTTTGTAAGAAAAAAAAAAAAAAAAATCATAATTTTCCGCTAACTTGTGACAAAAAATAAAAAGTTCTATGAACTCACTATGCCCATCAGCGAATACCTTAAGGTGTCTACTTTCCGAAATGGGGTCATTTGTGGGGTGTTTGTACTGTCTGGCCATTGTAGAACCTCAGGAAACATGACAGGTGCTCAGAAAGTCAGAGCTGCTTCAAAAAGCGGAAATTCACATTTTTGTACCATAGTTTGTAAACGCTATAACTTTTACCCAAACCATTTTTTTTTTTTACCCAAACATTTTTTTTTTATCAAAGACATGTAGAACAATAAATTTAGAGCAAAATTTATATATGGATCTCGTTTTTTTTGCAAAATTTTACAACTGAAAGTGAAAAATGACATTTTTTTTGCAAAAAAATCGTTAAATTTGATTAATAAACAAAAAAAGTAAAAATGTCAGCAGCAATGAAATACCACCAAATGAAAGCTCTATTAGTGAGAAGAAAAGGAGGTAAAATTCATTTGGGTGGTAAGTTGCATGACCGAGCAATAAATGGTGAAAGTAGTGTAGGTCAGAAGTGTAAAAAGTGGCCTGGTCTTTCAGGGTGTTTAAGCCATGGGGGCTGAGGTGGTTAAAGATAGATAAATTGGATTGAGTAACTCTCTTAGTTGCAGCAATAGTTTTCTCTGTCTCATATGGTCTCCCTCTAGTTTTCATTCTCTCTCAAAACATACTTGTTATTACGAATGTAGACAACAATCCATTATTTTTGGTTTCTAGAATGATGATATGCAAATTAACATCTTCTGCCATAGGCTTATGGAAGCTAATTTGCATATCTTTCCCAGAAATCCATAGTAGCATTGTGTAGCTTGCCATGCACAATCATGTATTTCGCAGAATTGGGGCTCACCTAGGTGCATGAGGAGCTCTCCTTAATAAAAAAGGGTACCCGTTTAAAGATAGATATATTGGATTGAGAAACTCTCTTTGTTGCAGCAATAGTTTTCTCTATTTCATATACTCTCACTCAAAACATATTTGTTATTACTAATGTAGGCAACAATCCATTATTTTTGGTTTATAGAATGATGATGTGCAAATTAACATCTTCTGCCATAGGCTTATGGAAACTAATTTGCATATCTTTCCCAGAAATCCAAAGTAGCATTGTGTAGCTTAACATGCACAAGCATGTATTTCGCAGAATTGGGGCTCCCCTAGGTGCATGAGGGGCTCTCCTTAATGAAAAAGGGTACCCGTTTAAAGATAGATAAGTTGGATTGAGAAACTCTCTTTGTTGCAGCAACCCTCTAGTTTTCACTGTGACTCAAAACATACTTGTTATTACTAATGTATAGGGATGAGTGAACCTGAACTGTATAGTTCGGGTTCGTACGGAATTTTGGGGTGTCCGTGACACGGACCCGAACATTTTTGTAAGTGTTCGGCGCTTTCTTGGCGCTTTTTGAAAGACTGCAATTTAGGCTGTGATTGGCCAGTGCAGCATGTGACCCAGCCTCTATTCAATCTGGAGTCACGTAGCGCCGCACGTCACTCTGCTCTGATCAGTGTAGGGAGAGGATGCAGCTGCTGCTGTTAGGGCAAGATTAGGCAGGGATTTATTTACTGAAGTGATCGATATACAGCTGCGTATCATATAACCTTCGCTATTCAATTGCTCACTGTTTTAAGGCTGCCCAGAGCGTTTTTCAGTCACTTTTTTCTGGGGTGATCGGCGGCCATTTTGTGTCTTGTGGTGCGCCAGCACAAGCTGCCACCAAGTCCATTTTTAACCCTCAATAATGTTTTTTTTTTTTTTTGCTATATCCTACATCAGCGGCTTGGCTGTGCTTGCTATTTTATTGAGGGGTAAAATACAATTGCCAAAATAGCAGTACCCTAAATCTGGAGTTTCAGCTGTGGCTAGCCAATTGTAATATTGTCTGCTGTCTGCCGAAGCACAGTTTTTGTTCTGGGTTGAATACAATTCCCAACTTAGCAATTCACTAAATTAGTGGTTTCTGCTCTATCAGGCCAAGGTTAAATCTATCCATAAAAGGGCATATTAGATTGAAGGTGCGGATAGGGTCATCCTCAATAACTTCACACGCTACCGTGCATTTCCAAGTCTAATTCTGTCTGTAAAAGGGATAGCTGTCATCCAGCGCCTAAATACTAGGCCTACAATTTATATTCAGCTAAATCTGTCGTTACTGCTGTGCCTGTATTAGTGTAATACGGTACCTAAATAGATAGCCAGATAGTGTTAGGTGCCTGTAAAAAAAGGCCTGAATTTGAATTCAATACATTGGGCCAAATAATTTTTTTCTTATTGTGGTGAACGGTAACAATGAGGAAAACATCTAGTAAGGGACGCGGACGCGGACATGGTCGTGGTGGTGTTAGTGGACCCTCTGGTGCTGGGAGAGGACGTGGTCGTTCTGCCACAGCCACACGTCCTAGTGAACCAACTACCTCAGGTCCCAGTAGCCACCAGAATTTACAGCGATATTTGGTGGGGCCCAATGCCGTTCTAAGGATGGTAAGGCCTGAGCAGGTACAGGCATTAGTCAATTGGGTGTCCGACAGTGGATCCAGCACGTTCACATTATCTCCCACCCAGTCTTCTGCAGAAAGCGCACAGATGGCGCCTGAAAACCAAGCCCATCAGTCTGTCACATCACCCCTATGCATATCAGGGAAACTGAAACACAGAAATGAAGTGGCAATTCTGGAGGAGCTGCTCAGCCCCTGACACTGTGGCGTGTCTTTTATTGGGGGAGCAGCCCGACCGCATGTGGACCGCAGTAATCGACTAACCCCAGCAAAATATGCATACAATGGAGGATGTCGACGCGGTCCACATGCACCACAAGAAGCAAACTACACAGAATGTAGCAAATAAACATATGAAACACAGAGAGGAAATGCACCAAACAGAAATGCTACTGACTATACTGGGAAGTCATAAATGCAGGTATTAAAAGCTGAGACTTTCGCCAATATGTTCCAGTCAGGAAACATATTGGCGAAACTCTCAGCTTTTAATACCTGCATTTATGACTTCCCAGTATAGTCAGTAGCATTTCTGTTTGGTGCATTTCCTCTCTGTGTTTCATATGTTTATTTGCTACATTCTGTGTAGTTTGCTTCTTGTGGTGCATGTGGACCGCGTCGACATCCTCTATTGTATGCATATTTTGCTGGGGTTAGTCGATTACTGCGGTCCACATGCGGTCGGGCTGCTCCCCCAATAAAAGACACGCCACAGTGTCAGGGGCTGAGCAGCTCCTCCAGAATTGCCACTTCATTTCTGTGTTTCTGTCTTCTTAGATTTGAGTGTGTTCAAACACTCTGTTGCACCTGGTATTCTCCATCACATGGTCTGGCATAGGTGTGGCTCACAGCCTGGCCTCATTCACATTGTACTACCACAGTATTCATGCTGGGCTTTTGTGTGGAAGCTTGGCTGTGAGCTGAATTATACCACCCCCAGACCGTGTTCACACCATAGTTAGAGCAGCGGCTAGGACCCTCTGCCATGCTGAGTGACCGTGACGTGGTGCATTGATGGGCTCCGATATTTTCCTGACTGGAACATATTGGCGAAAGTCTCAGCTTTTAATACCTGCATTTATGACTTCCCAGTATAGTCAGTAGCATTTCTGTTTGGTGCATTTCCTCTCTGTGTTTCATATATCAGGGAAACTGTCTGAGCCTCAAGTTATGCAGCAGTCTCTTATGCTGTTTGAAGACTCTGCTGGCAGGGTTTCCCAAGGGCATCCACCTAGCCCTTCCCCAGGGGTGGAAGAGATAGAATGCACTAACGCACAACCACTTATGTTTCCTGATGATGAGGACATGGGAATACCACCTCAGCACGTCTCTGATGATGACGAAACACAGGTGCCAACTGCTGCGTCTTTCTGCAGTGTGCAGACTGAACAGGAGGTCAGGGAGGAAGACTGGGTGGAAGACGATGCAGGGGACGATGAGGTCCTAGACCCCACATGGAATGAAGGTCGTGCCACTGACTTTCAGAATTCGGAGGAAGAGGCAGTGGTGAGACCGAGCCAACAGCGTAGCAAAAGAGGGAGCAGTGGGCAAAAGCAGAACACCCGCCGCCAAGAGAGTCCGTCTGCTACTGGCCACCGCCATCTGGGACCCAGCACCCCAAAGGCAGCTTCAAGGAGTTCCCTGGCGTGGCAGTTCTTCAAACAATGTGATGACGACAAGACCCGAGTGGTTTGCACGCTGTGCCATCAGAGCCTGAAGCGAGGCATTAACGTTCTGAACCTTAGCACAACCTGCATGACCAGGCACCTGCATGCAAAGCATGAACTGCAGTGGAGTAAACACCTTAAAAACAAGGAAGTCACTCAGGCTCCCCCTGCTACCTCTTCTGCTGCTGCCGCCGCCTCGGCCTATTCCTCCGCCTCTGGAGGAACGTTGGCACCTGCCGCCCAGCAAACAGAGGATGTACCACCAACACCACCACCTGTGTCACCAAGCATCTCAACCATGTCACACGGCAGCGTTCAGCTCTCCATCTCACAAACATTTGAGAGAAAGCGTAAATTCCCACCTAGCCACCCTCGATCCCTGGCCCTGAATGCCAGCATTTCTAAACTACTGGCCTATGAAATGCTGTCATTTAGGCTGGTGGACACAGACAGCTTCAAACAGCTCATGTCGCTTGCTGTCCCACAGTATGTTGTTCCCAGCCGGCACTACTTCTCCAAGAGAGCCGTGGCTTCCCTGCACAACCAAGTATCCGATAAAATCAAGTGTGCACTGCGCAACGCCATCTGTGGCAAGGTCCACCTAACCACAGATACGTGGACCAGTAAGCACGGCCAGGGACGCTATATCTCCCTAACTGCACACTGGGTAAATGTAGTGGCGGCTGGGCCCCAGGCGAAGAGCTGTTTGGCGCACGTCCTTCCGCCGCCAAGGATCGCAGGGCAACATTCTTTGCCTCCTGTTGCCTCCTCCTCCTACTCTGCTTCCTCCTCCTCTTCTTCCACCTGCTTATCCAGTCAGCCACACACCTTCACCACCAACTTCAGCACAGCCCGGGGTAAACGTCAGCAGGCCATTCTGAAACTCATATGTTTGGGGGACAGGCCCCACACCGCACAGGAGTTGTGGCGGGGTATAGAACAACAGACCGACGAGTGGTTGCTGCCGGTGAGCCTCAATCCCGGCCTGGTGGTGTGCGATAATGGGCGAAATCTCGTTGCAGCTCTGGGACTAGCCGGTTTGACGCACATCCCTCCTTGCCTGGCACATGTGCTGAATTTGGTGGTGCAGAAGTTCATTCACAACTATCCCGACATGTCAGAGCTGCTGCATAAAGTGCGGGCCGTCTGTGCGCGCTTCCGGCGTTCACATCCTGCCGCTGCTCGCCTGTGTGCGCTACAGCGTAACTTCGGCCTTCCCGCTCACTGCCTCATATGCGACGTGCCCACCAGGTGGAACTCCACCTTGCACATGCTGGACAGACTGTGCGAGCAGCAGCAGGCCATAGTGGAGTTTCAGCTGCAGCACGCACGGGTCAGTCGCACTGCGGAACAGCACCACTTCAACACCAATGACTGGGCCTCCATGCGAGACCTGTGTGCCCTGTTGCGCTGTTTCGAGTACTCCACCAACATGGCCAGTGGCGATGACGCCGTTATCAGCGTTACAATACCACTTCTATGTCTCCTTGAGAAAACACTTAGGGCGATGATGGAAGAGGAGGTGGCCCAGGAGGAGGAGGAAGAGGGGTCATTTTTAGCACTTTCAGGCCAGTCTCTTCGAAGTGACTCAGAAGGAGGTTTTTTGCAACAGCAGAGGCCAGGTACAAATGTGGCCAGACAGGGCCCACTACTGGAGGACGAGGAGGATGAGGAGGAGGTGGAGGAGGATGAGGATGAAGAATGTTCACAGCGGGGTGGCACCCAACGCAGCTCGGGCCCGTCACTGGTGTGTGGCTGGGGGAAAACGCAAGACGATGACGATGCGCCTCCCACAGAGGACAGCTTGTCCTTACCTCTGGGCAGCCTGGCACACATGAGCGACTACATGCTGCAGTGCCTGCGCAACTACAGCAGAGTTGCCCACATTTTAACGTGTGCGGACTACGGGGTTGCCACCCTGCTGGATCCACGGTACAAAGACAATATGCCCACCTTACTTCATGCACTGGAGCGTGATAGGAAGATGCGCGAGTACAAGCGCACGTTGGTAGACGTGCTACTGAGAGCATTCGCAAATGTCACAGGGGAACAAGTGGAAGCCCACGGCGAAGGCAGAGGAGGAGCAAGAGGTCGCCAACGCAGCTGTGTCACGGCCAGCTCCTCTGAGGGCAGGGTTAGCATGGCAGAGATGTGGAAAAGTTTTGTCCCCACGCCACAGCTAACTGCACCACCACCTGATATGGAACGTGTTAGCAGGAGGCAACATTTCACTAACATGGTGGAACAGTACGTGTGCACACCCCTCCACGCACTGACTGATGGTTCACCCCATTCAACTTCTGGGTCTCCAAATTGTCCACGTGGCCAGAGCTAGCCTTTTATGCCTTGGTGGTGCTGGCCTGCCCGGCGGCCAGCGTTTTGTCTGAATGTGTATTCAGCACGGCAGGGGGCGTCATCACAGACAAACGCAGCCGCCTGTCTACAGCCAATGTGGACAAGCTGACGTTCATAAAAATGAACCAAGCATGGATCCCACAGGAACTGTCCATCCCTTGTGCAGATTAGACATTTATAACTACCTCCCCTTAACCATATATTATTGTACTCCAGGGCACTTCCTCATAAAATCCTTTTTTTATTTTCATTTTACCATTATATTGCGGGGCAACCCAAAGTTGAATGAACCTCTCCTCTGTCTGGGTGCCGGGGCCTAAAAATATCTGACAGTGGCCTGTTCCAGTGTTGGGTGACATGAAGCCTGATTCTCTGCTATGACATGAAGCCTGATTATCTGCTATGGGACCTCTCTCATCTGTCTGGGTGCCGGGGCTTAAAAATATCTGACAATGGCCTGTTCCAGTGGTGGGTGACATGAAGCCTGATTCTCTGCTATGACATGAAGCCTGATTCTCTGCTATGGGACCTCTCTCCTCTGTCTGGGTGCCGGGGCCTAAATATCTGACAATGGCCTGTTCCAGTGTTGGGTGACGTGAAGCCTGATTCTCTGCTATGACATGAAGCCTGATTCTCTGCTATGACTTGAAGCCTGATTCTCTGCTATGGGACTTCTCTCCTCTGTCTGGGTGCCGGGGCCTAAAAATATCTGACCATGGCCTGTTCCAGTGGTGGGTGACATGAAGCCTGATTCTCTGCTATGGGACCTCTCTCCTCTGTCTGGGTGCCGGGGCCTAAATATCTGACAATGGCCTGTTCCAGTGGTGGGTGACGTGAAGCCAGATTCTCTGCTATGACATGAAGCCTGATTCGCTGCTATGACTTGAAGCCTGATTCTCTGCTATGCCATGAAGCCTGATTCTCTGCTATGGGACCTCTCTCATCTGTCTGGGTGCCGGGGCCTAAATATCTGACAATGGCCTGTTCCAGTGGTGGGTGACATGAAGCCTGATTCTCTGCTATGACATGAAGCCTGATTCTCTGCTATGACTTGAAGCCTGATTCTCTGCTATGACTTGAAGCCTGATTCTATGCTATGACATGAAGCCTGATTCTCTGCTATGGGATCTCTCTCCTCTGTCTGGGTGCCGGGGCCTAAATATCTGAAAATGGCCTGTTCCAGTGGTGGGTGACGTGAAGCCTGATTCTCTGCTATGCCATGAAGCCTGATTCTCTGCTATGCCATGAAGCCTGATTCTCTGCTATGCCATGAAGCCTGATTCTCTGCTATGACTTGAAGCTTGATTCTCTGCTATGACATGAAGCCTGATTCTCTGCTATGGGATCTCTCTCCTCTGTCTGGGAGCCGGGGCCTAAATATCTGAAAATGGCCTGTTCCAGTGGTGGGTGACGTGAAGCCTGATTCTCTGCTATGCCATGAAGCCTGATTCTCTGCTATGCCATGAAGCCTGATTCTCTGCTATGCCATGAAGCCTGATTCTCTGCTATGACTTGAAGCTTGATTCTCTGCTATGACATGAAGCCTGATTCTCTGCTATGGGACCTCTCTCCTCTGTCTGGGTGCCAGGGCCTAAATATCTGACAATGGCCTGTTCCAGTGGTGGGTGACGTGAAGCCTGATTCTCTGCTATGCCATGAAGCCTGAATCTCTGCTATGACTTGAAGCCTGATTCTCTGCTATGACATGAAGCCTGATTCTCTGCTATGGGACCTTTCTCCTCTGTCTGGGTGCCGGGGCCTAAATATCTGACAATGGCCTGCTCCAGTGGTGGGTGACGTGAAGCCTGATTCTCTGCTATGACATGAAGCCTGATTCTCTGCCATGAGACCTCTCTCCAATTGATATTGGTTAATTTTAATTTATTATATTTATATTTTAATTCATTTCCCTATCCACATTTGTTTGCAGAAGATTTACCTACATTTTGATGCCTTTGCAGCCCTCTAGCCCTTTCCTGGGCTATTTTATAGCCTTTTTAGTGCCGAAAAGTTCGGATCCCCATTGACTTCAACGGGGTTCGGGTTTGGGGCGAAGTTCGGGTCAAGTTCGGATCCCGAACCCGAACATTTCCGGGAAGTTCGGCCGAACTTCTCGAACCCGAACATCCAGGTGTTCGCTCAACTCTAATCCTAACCCTTCCCAGCATTTCTTATCCATTGAAATGACAGCTCTGTTTAACTGCAAAACAAAATGGCTGCCTCCAGAAAATCAATATGACAGCCTCCATGAAAATTTCAATAGATTGAACAGTGAGCACCACCTACGGAGCTATGCCTTTTCTGTTTTTTGCTTTTTGGCCACTGCAATGCAGGTGCAGATCAGTTTATCGTCTGCAACTCACTACCTATCATGAGATACCATACCTTTTGTGGTTTATTGTAGCTGGCAGAATCAGAATGTGCCTGTTGTCCAATCAAAGTTCTGTGCTATTATGGAATGTACTTAGCATCTCTGCAATTGCTCTATCTGCTCCAGGAATACAAAAGCAGGTTCTAACGCAGAATTTTATTGTAGCTGTAAACAATAGTGATCAGAGACAAGGATACATCCATGCTTACTTCTGTGGCTACAATCCTAACCGTTCCCAACATTTCTTATCCATAGAAATGACAGCTCTGTTTAACTGCAAAACAAAATGGCTGCCTCCAGAAAATCAATATGGCAGCTTCCATGAAAATTTCAATAGATGAAACACTGAGCGTGTCACAATGGAACCCTTCAGCATCCATGGATGATGACATCACAATGGACCCTTGCTGTTTTTCCTCCTGGCAGCAGCCATGATCCTTCATTTTTCAGTCAGGTGTGGATCCATGCACATCAACAGGTATGGGTGCCAATCAACAGGTAAGGGTGCGTTTTTGTGTGTGTCAAACAAAGGTGTCAGTTTATGGAAAGATTTGTTTGAGGAAAAATTGGCGCTTCTGTGCAAAATGGAATACTGTCCAGCGTCTATTAGCAGGCCCAGAACGCAAAAGCCTTCTTATCTGTTTCTAACGGTATGGCCATATAGACTCCATGAGTACCCCTCTTTACCCTCTGTCGCAACTTGGGGGAAAGAAGCGGCCACCGACGGAGCTATGCCTTCTCTGATTTTTGCTTTTTGGCCATTGCAATGCAGGTGCAGATTAGTTTATCGTCTGCAACTCACCAACTATCATGAGATACCATACCTTTTATGGATTTTTGTGGCTGACAGAATGAGAATGCGCCTGTTGTCCAATCAAAGTTCTGTGCTATTATTGAATGTACTTAGCAACTCTGCAATTGCTCTACCTGCTCCAGGAATACAAAAGCAGGTTCTAACGCAGAATGTCATTGTAGCTATAAATAATAGTTCTCAGAGACTAGAATACATCCATGCTGACTTCTGTGGCTACAATCCTAACCCTTCCCAGCATTTATTATGCCGCAGGGCAATGAGCCCCCTAGAGACATCATTTTGCGATTTCTCCACTTGCAGGATAAAGAAGCCATAATTAATAAAGCTCGTCAGCCGGGTGGAGCAAAATACAATGGGTTGCCGATTAATATATTTCAAGATCTAGCGCCGATGACTCTACAGAAAAGAACGACTCTCAAACCCCTCACTGATTGGCTCAGAAGCCATAAGATCCTTTACCGATGGCAGTTCCCATTCGGATTGTCCTTTTCTCATCAAGGCAGGCGGATCACCATCAAGTCTCATCTGGACTTAGGCCCTGCATTCGATCTTTTGGATATAAACCCCCTGGACATTGAGGATTGGGACACTGTCCAGGACCTAACATCATTTCTGAAACTTCCCAGAGTGGTGCCATTTGAAACAAAAGGTACACCCAAAGCCCAAAGGCAAAAAGAAAAGAAGAAAAGTCAACCTCTCACCCCGAAGCGGATAACAGCTGACGTCTTCTGAAAACAAAACTCACTACTTTTCCTCACCTTTTGTCCCGATGGATGAGTATAAGCCTTTCAATCTTCTATCCCTATATCCCTGTCTCTGCCCCCTGTAATACGTCTCTGGGTATGCTCCCTGACGTTCTCACCTTCTACCTTTCTTCGAGGTTTAACCTGAAATTCCGGGACTGATACCAAGAGTACTACCCAGCACTCTGCGATTATGTCTCAACTAGTACTTAGTACTCTATAGCTTTACATTTTATTAACCACCTCAGCTCCCCTACCTTAAACACCCTTAATGACCAGGCCACTTTTTACACTTCTGACCTACACTACTTTCACCGTTTATTGCTCGGTCATGCAACTTACCACCCAAATGAATTTTACCTCCTTTTCTTCTCACTAATAGAGCTTTCATTTGGTGGTATTTCATTGCTGCTGACATTTTAACCTTTTTTGTTATTAATCGAAATTTAACGATTTTTTTGCAAAAAAAATGTCATTTTTCACTTTCAGTTGTAAAATTTTGCAAAAAAAACGACATCCATATATAAATTTTTCTCAAAATTTATTGTTCTACATGTCTTTGTTAAAAAAAAAAATGTTTGGGTAAAAAAAAAAAATGGTTTTGGTAAAAGTTATAGCGTTTACCAACTATGGTACAAAAATGTGAATTTCCGCTTTTTGAAGCAGCTCTGACTTTCTGAGCACCTGTCATGTTTCCTGAGGTTCTACAATGGCCAGACAGTACAAACACCCCACAAATGACCCCATTTCGGAAAGTAGACACCCTAAGGTATTCGCTGATGGGCATAGTGAGTTCATAGAACTTTTTATTTTTTGTCACAAGTTAGCGGAAAATGATGATTTTATTTTTTATTTTTTTCTTACAAAGTCTCATATTCCACTAACTTGTGACAAAAAATAGAAACTTCCATGAACTCACTATGCCCATCACGAAATACCTTGGGGTGTCTTCTTTCCAAAATGGGGTCACTTGTGGGCTAGTTATACTGCCCTGGCATTTTAGGGGCCCAAATGCGTGCGAAGTAGTTTGAAATCAAAATCTGTAAAAAATGGGCGGTGAAATCCTAAAGGTTCTCTTTGGAATGTGGGCCCCTTTGCCCACCTAGGCTGCAAAAAAGTGTCACACATGTGGTATTGCCGTACTCAGGAGAAGTTGGGGAATGTGTTTTGGGGTGTCATTTTACATATACCCATGCTGGGTGAGATAAATATCTTGGTCAAATGTCAACTTTGTATAAAAAAAAATTGGAAAAGTTGTCTTTTGCCAAGATATTTCTCTCACCCAGCATGGGTATATGTAAAATGACACCCCAAAACACATTCCCCAACTTCTCCTGAGTACGGCAATGCCACATGTGTGACACTTTTTTGCAGCCTAGGTGGGCAAAGAGGCCCACATTCCAAAGAGCACCTTTAGGATTTCGCCGGCCATTTTTTACAGATTTTGATTTCAAACTACTTCGCACGCATTAGGGCCTCTAGAATGCCAGGGCAGTATAACTACCCCACAAGTGACCCCATTTTGGAAAGAAGACATCCCAAGGTATTTCGTGATGGGCATAGTGAGTTCATGGAAGTTTTTATTTTTTGTCACAAGTTAGTGGAATATGAGACTTTGTAAGGAAAAAAAAAACAAAAAACATCATTTTCCGCTAACTTGTGACAAAAAATAAAAAATTCTAGGAACTCGCCATGCCCCTCACGGAATACCTTGGGGTGTCTTCTTTCCAAAATGGAGTCACTTGTGGGGTAGTAATACTGCCCTGGCATTCTAGGGGCCCTAATGTGTGGTAAGTAGTTTGAAATCAAAATGTGTAAAAAATGACCAGTGAAATCCTAAAGGTGCTCTTTGGAATGTGGGCCTCTTTGCCCACCTAGGCTGCAAAAAAGTGTCACACATGTGGTATTGCCGTACTCAGGAGAAGTTGGGGAATGTGTTTTGGTGTGTCATTTTACATATACCCATGCTGGGTGAGAGAAATATCTTGGCAAAAGACAACTTTTCCAATTTTTTTTATACAAAGTTGGCATTTGACCGAGATATTTCTCTCACCCAGCATGGGTATATGTAAAATGACACCCCAAAACACATTCCCCAACTTCTCCTGAGTACGGAAATACCACATGTGTGACACTTTTTTGCAGCCTAGATGCGCAAAGGGGCCCACATTCCTTTTAGGAGGGCATTTTTAGACATTTGGATCCCAGACTTCTTCGCACGCTTTAGGGCCCCTAAAATGCCAGGGCAGTATAACTACCCCACAAGTGACCCCATTTTGGAAAGAAGACACCCCAAGGTATTCAATGAGGAGCATGGCGAGTTCATAGAACCTTTTTTTTTTTGCCACAAGTTAGCGGAAATTGATTTTTTTTTTGTTTTTTCTCACAAAGTCTCCCTTTCCGCTAACTTGGGACAAAAATTTCAATCTTTCATGGACTCAATATGCCCCTCAGTGAATACCTTGGGGTGTCTTCTTTCCAAAATGGGGTCATTTGTGGGGTGTTTGTACTGCCCTGGCATTTGAGGGTCTCCGCAATCATTACATGTATGGCCAGCATTAGGAGTTTCTGCTATTCTCCTTATATTGAGCAAACGGGTAATGTGATTTTTTTTTTCCGTTCAGCCTCTGGGCTGAAAGAAAAAATGAACGGCACAGATTTCTTCATTCGCATCGATTAATGTGGATGAAAAAATCTCTGCCCAAAAAAAAAAAAGGAGGGGAAAGGCGTCTGCCAGGACATAGGAGCTCCGCCCAACATCCATACCCACTTAGCCCGTATGCCCTGGCAAACCAGATTTCTCCATTCACAAATCAATCGATGTGGATGAATAAATCATTGCCGGGATTTTTATATTTTTTTTTATATACAAAGTGTTTGCCAAAGTACACTGCTCAAAAAAATAAAGGGAACACAAAAATAACACATCCTAGATCTGAATTAATTAAATATTTTTCTGAAATACTTTGTTCTTTACATAATTGAATGTGCTGACAACAAAATCACACAAAAATAAAAAAATGGAAATCCAATTTTTTAACCCATGGAGGTCTGGATTTGGAGTCACACTCAAAATTAAAGTGGAAAACACACTACAGGCTGATCCAACTTTGATGTAATGTCCTTAAAACAAGTCAAAATGAGGCTCAGTAGTGTGTGTGGCCTCCACGTGCCTGTATGACCTCCCTACAACGCCTGTGCATGCTCCTGATGAGGTGGCGGTCAGTCTCCTGAGGGATCTCCTCCCAGACCTGGACTAAAGCATCTGTCAACTCCTGGAAGTCTGTGGTGCAACGTGACGTTGGTGGATAGAGCAAGACATGATGCCCCAGATGTGCTCAATTGGATTCAGGTCTGGGGAACGGACGGGCCAGTCCATAGCATCAATGCCTTCGTCTTGCAGGAACTGCTGACACACTCCAGCCACATGAGGTCTAGCATTGTCTTGCATTAGGAGGAACCCAGGGCCAACCGCACCAGCATATGGTCTCACAAGGGGTCTGAGGATCTCATCTCGGTACCTAATGGCAGTCAGGCTACCTCTGGTGAGCACATGGAGGGCAGTGCGGCCCTCCAAAGAAATGCCACCCCACACCATTACTGACCCAATGCCAAACCGGTCATGCTGGAAGATGTTGCAGGCAGCAGAACGTTCTCCACGGCGTCTCCAGACTCTGTCACATCTGTCACATGTGCTCAGTGTGAACCTGCTTTCATCTGTGAAGAGCACAGGGCGCCAGTGGCGAATTTGCCAATCTTGGTGTTCTCTGGCAAATGCCAAATGGGCTGCACGGTGTTGGGCTGTAAGCACAACCCCCACCTGTGGACGTCGGGCCCTCATATCACCCTCATGGAGTCTGTTTCTGACCGTTTGAGCAGACACATGCACATTTGTGGCCTGCTGGAGGTCATTTTGCAGGGCTCTGGCAGTGCTCCTCCTGTTCCTCCTTGCACAAAGGCGGAGGTAGCGGTCCTGCTGCTGGGTTGTTGCCCTCCTACGGCCTCCTCCACGTCTCCTGATGTACTGGCCTGTCTCCTGGTAGCGCCTCCATGCTCTGGACACTACGCTGACAGACACAACAAACCTTCTTGCCACAGCTCGCATTGATGTGCCATCCTGGATAAGCTGCACTACCTTAGCCACTTGTGTGGGTTGTAGACTCCGTCTCATGCTACCACTAGAGTGAAAGCACCGCCAGCATTCAAAAGTGACCAAAACATCAGCCAGGAAGCATAGGAATTGAGAAGTGGTCTGTGGTTACCACCTGCAGAACCACTCCTTTATTGGGGGTGTCTTGCTAATTGCCTATTATTTCCACCTGTTGTCTATCCCATTTGCACAACAGCATGTGAAATTGATTGTCACTCAGTGTTGCTTCCTAAGTGGACAGTTTGATTTCACAGAAGTGTGATTGACTTGGAGTTACATTGTGTTGTTTAAGTGTTCCCTTTATTTTTTTGAGCAGTGTATATGAACACCGCCGCCTCCTCAGCTCATATGCCTCGGCAAACGTATCTTTTACTGCAGAGGAGAAATCTCGTCTTGCAGCGCCGCATACACTGACTTTTGTGTAATCTGACAGCAGCGCAATGCTTCTGTCAGAATGCACATCAGTGCTGCAGCTGGTTCATCGGTTGGTCCACCTGGAAGGTAAAAAAAACAAAACAAAAAAGAAAAAACCAGGCCGCAACGCAATAAATTTATTAACTTTATAATAACTTTTGAACAGAACATATAAACTTTATTGAACTGAACGTTAACTTTTTGGCTTACCAGTGTTTTTTTTTTTTTTTACCTTTATAGGACAAACCTCTCCTTCCCCATGGGACAATGTGCAAAGCGCAAATCGCCCAAAGATGTGGCGAAGTACATTATGCACTTTATCCCAGGTGAAAGGAGAGGTTTGCAGCAGCTGTGAGTAAAAGGGCCCTAATAGCCCTGTGTGCCTGTCCTGTGAGATGCAATCCCTATGCTAAGTGTACCTGTGTGTGGTACTTCCGGAAACACTCCCCTAAGCATAGGGCAGGGTGGTCAGGGCAGTCAGGACAGAAATAGCGGGTGTCATGCCTTATTCCACTCCTGCTACAGACACGACATTTTTTTCGGGGTGACGGTTGGCTTGAGGTACCAGCAACGACATTGGGGAAATGTCGCTCGTGTAGACGGCTCACTACACTGGTGGTTGGGGCCACGGAACCTCCTGGATACAGGAGGTTCTCGATGATCTCTTCCTGAAATTTGAGGAAGGATCCTGTTCTCCCAGCCTTACTCTAGAGAACAAAACTATTATATGCAGCCAATTGAATCAAATATACAGACACCTTCTTATACCAGCGTCTGGTGCGTCGGGAAACTAAATAGGGAGCCAACATCTGGTCATTGAAGTCCACCCCTCCCATGAGCGCATTATAGTCGTGGACTGAGAGGGGCTTTTCAATGACACGGGTTGCCCGTTCAATTTGTATTGTCGTGTCTGCGTGAATGGAGGAGAGCATGTAAACTTCACGCTTGTCTCTCCATTTCACCGCAAGCAGTTCTTGGTTACACAAGGCAGCCCTCTCCCCCCTTGCAAGATGGGTGGTAACAAGCCGTTGGGGGAAGCCCCGGCGACTAGGTCGCACGGTGCCACAGCAGCCAATCTGTTCTAGGAACAAGTGCCTGAAGAGGGGCACACGTGTGTAAAAATTGTCCACATAAAGATGGTACCCCTTGCCAAATAAGGGTGACACCAAGTCCCAGACTGTTTTCCCACTGCTCCCCAGGTAGTCAGGGCAACCGACCAGCTCCAGGGTCTGATCTTGTCCCTTATAGATCCGAAATTTGTGGGTATAGCCTGTGGCCCTTTCACAGAGATTATACAATTTGACCCCATACAGGGCGCTTGTTTGGGATGTATTGTTTGAAGCCAAGGCGCCCGGTAAAATTTATTAGGGACTCGTCTACGCAGATGTTTTGCTCAGGGGTATACAAATCTGCAAATTTCTGGTTGAAGTGGTCTATGAGGGGCCGAATTTTGTGGAGCCGGTCAAAAGCTGGGTGGCCTCTGGGACGGGAGGTGGTGTTGTCGCTAAAGTGCAGGAAACGCAGGATGGTCTCAAAACGTGTCCTGGACATAGCAGCAGAGAACATGGGCATGTGATGAATTGGGTTCGTGGACCAATATGACCGCAATTCATGCTTTTTGGTTAGACCCATGTTCAGGAGAAGGCCCAGAATTTTTTTTATTTTGGAAACTTGGACTGGTTTCCACCGGAAAGGCTGGGCATAAAAGCTTCCCGGGTTGGCAGCTATAAATTGAGTGGCATACCGATTTGTTTCTGCCACGACTAAGTCCAAGAGCTCAGCAGTCAAGAACAGCTCAAAAAATCCCAGGGCCGAACCGATCTGAGCTGTCTCAACCCGAACTCCAGACTGGGCGGTGAAAGGGGGAACTACAGGTGCGGCTGAAGTTGGGGACTGCCAATCAGGGTTTGCCAGCACCTCAGGGACTCTAGGGGCTCTACGGGCCTGTCTTTGCAGTGGCTGCGACGGGGTAACTATTGCACGTGCCACCGTACCAGCTTTAACTGCCCTTCTGGTGCTCGCCACTTCACCATGTTGTACGGCAGTGCTGGTACTAGGTCCAGGATGGGCTGCGCTGCTGGTGTATGCCTCACCACATAATCCGACAGCGCCAGCCCCACTCTGCTGCCCTTGAAACGGATCCTGCACAACCTGTGGTCTAGCGACACGGGGCCTGGTGCTATCAGGGACCTCAACCTCCTCGTCCGAACTTTGGGTCAGACTGCCACTGCTTTCTACTGGTTCATATTCTGACCCGCTAGATTCGTCAGATGAGGGTTCCCATTCCTCATCCGACTGGGTCAGAATCCTGTAGGCCTCTTCAGAAGAATACCCCCTGTTTGACATTTGGACTACTAAATTTAGGGGTATTCCCTGAGACTACCCAAGAAAAAAAGCAAGCCTGTCTTACAAATGGGAGGCTAGCGAAGTACCGGAAGCCGCTGCGATTGATAAAAATATCAAAACTGATTTTTTTTATCGCCGCAGTGCTTGTAAAGTGATTGTGCAGTGATCAAAAAAAATAATATTTTTTGTCACTGCGGTGGGGCGGGCGTGGGTGAACGCACGTGTGGGCGACCGATCAGGCCTGATCGGGCAAACACTGCGTTTTGGGTGGAGGGCGAGCTAAGGTGACACTAATACAATTATAGATCTGACTGTGATCAGTTTTGATCACTTACAGATACTATAAAAGTACAAATGCTGATTAGCGATACGCTAATCAGCGAATAAGTGACTGCGGTGCGGTGGGCTGGGCGCTAACTGACGCTAACTACCTAACCAAGGGACCTAAACTATCCTAAAACTATCAGTCAATACCAGTGGGGAAAAAAAGTGACAGTTTACATTGATCACTTTTTTTCCTTTCACTAGGTGATTGACAGGGGGCGATCAAGGGAGTGATGGGGGTGATGGAGGATGATCTGGGGGCTAAGTGTGGTGTTGGTGGGTACTCACAGTGATGTCTGCTCCTCTGCTGGAACCAACCGACCAAAAGGACCAGCAGAGAAGCAGAGAAGCCATTTAACACCTTATATTTGTGGTCAGGACCTAAACGATTGGAAGATGCCCAACCACCACCCCCCTACCTAATTGGCCTGAGGTGTGCCTTGGCCTCACTAGGTCGGTATGCCTGAAAAAGGGGGCATACCCTGAATGTGATGGTTGAATGACTGAATGAAGAATGGGAATGGGTGGGCAGGGGACGTCCGAATGCCGACGTGCTGCCTGGGAGAGCCAGACTGCTTAAGACAGGTACCGGCCCCTCCCACAAATCCAGGCTAGCCTGCGGCCAGCCTTAACACTTGTGGTCAGGACCTAAACGATTGGAAGATGCCCAACCACCACCCCCCTACCTAATTGGCCTGAGGTGTGCCTTGGCCTCACTAGGTCGGTATGCCTGAAAAAGGGGGCAAAACCCACCAGTGAGGGAAGGATTGGCCTGAGGTGCTACTCTGCCAATGTACTGAATGCTTGGACCAGCTCCGCTTGTGGCTCCGGGATATACCGTACAAAGCACCCCGAGCGCCAGCGCCCCAAGTGTTCAATGATATGCACAGGGACTCCATGCTGGACGCTGCGGATGCCGCACCGATGCGGAAAGAATGCCCCGAGAATTGAGCCGGATTCAATCCTACACTGGTCAACAGGATGCGAATATGTTTGATGAACTGGCTGGACGTCAGTGGACCAACAGGGAATGGAAGTAATGGGTCGGTGGGGCTGTGAAGACTGAGGGCCAGCAAGAGGTTGTCCAAGACTGTCACTGGACACCATGCGTTTGTGGTCTGGAAGAACTTTAACTACATGGCCGGGACCTACCTGCCTTGTTCTGTTGTGAGGCAACTGCAAATGAGTTACTGCCCATCCTGACTAAATCTCCCTTGCGGAGAGCCACCGCCCCTTGTCTGGCCTGTGTCACTTCACCTGGTCTTAAAACCCGTAAAACGCCAAGTACATCGCCGCCTTGATCACCAGGCTGGGAAGGACTCCGAATGGTGACAATGTGAGAACTTCCGACAGGCTATGAAACGTGTCCCCCTTGATAGGTCGACGGACCAACTTGACCGTGACCTGGCTTTTTTGAATGCCTCTGAGGATGGCCTTGATCGGGTGAGCTGAAAATATAGAGGGTCTGTCTGGCTCTTGAAGTGCCAAAAAAAATGCTGCACCCCAGCCAAATATAGCCTAATGGTGTTGTAGGATAAAGCCAATACCGAATGACAATAAGACACGAAAGCCACCATATACTTGACCTGACCTGTGTCACCTCTAGGATATGCCAACTTAAAGTTCGAAAAACCACCCACGCTCGGCGGTACGACCGCAACGTACTGGCCGACAAAGACTTGGTAATGAGTGAACTGGCGACCCCAATCAGAGAGTCTAATCCAAGACCAGCAGCCGCCAGTCCGGTACCGGGGTGCCCACTGAGTCTGCTTCTGGGTTCTGTAAGAAAAAGCGAGAAAATCAAAACGAGATAAAGCATCAGCTGCAACGTTGCTGACCCCGTCCAAAAACAGGGCATGAAAATGAAACCCCTGTCCCAGAGCTATCCAGGTCAATCTACGCATGAAAGACCTGATGAGTAACGATTTAGATCTGCCCTTGTTAATGATCTCTGCGGTCGCCATGTTGTCAGTGTGGAAAACCACCGTGTGACCCGACCACCTATGCCCCCAGACTATAGCAGCTGCTACGATAGGAGAGATCTCGAACAATGCCGACATCTGAGAAAACCCCGGCACCTGTAGCACGTGTGTGGGCCATGAGCCGGCGCACCAATGTGAGCCAAATATGGCCGCGAAACCTACCGAGGCAGCCGCGTCTGAAAATACGTGTGGAGAATCAGAAGTGGCCCTCGGAATAACCATGGAAATGCCGTTCCACCCACTGAGAAATCTGTCCCACATGAACAGATCTGCTCGGGCGTTCGCATTAAGATGCACTGATGCGTCCAAATCACTGGTCTGTTGTAATAAGACTAGCAATCTTGAAATGAATGATCTACCCTGAGGAATGATCCTCATGGCAAAGTATAACATGCCCAACAGAGACTGCAATTCTCTCTTGGTGCAAACCTGAGACATGAGCAAGGAACGGACACCTGATTTGATTATGTCGAGTTTGTCTTGTGGCAGACTGGCTGACATGGCACGTGAATCCAGAGAGATCCCCAAGAACGTGACAACCTGCGCAGGCCCTTCTGTTTTGTGTTCGGCCACTGGAATGTTGAACTCCTTGAAGACCTGCAAGAGAACCTGCAAGTCAACAGGTGCCTGTGAGGGTTCTTCGATCAACAGAAAATCATCCAGGTAGTGAATGATGTTCTGACAACCCCGTACTTCCAACAAAATCCATTCCAGTGCCTGCGCTAACCTGTCAACAGACTGGGGCTGCTCTAGGAACCAACGTCAACTTGGTGGGGAATAGTACGCATCTCTCCATTTGATGCCATGCCACTGCCAGAGAGATGGGCTAATGGGCAGCAGTTTGAACGCATCAGAGACATCTGCTTTGGACAGCCAAGCCCCCATGCCTGTCTGAAGAATGACCTGGATAGCCTGGTCTACGGAAGTATACTTCAAGGAAAATTCCTCGGACGGAATCAACGAGTTGGGACTAGGAACGTGGGAAGAATGTGTAGCAGACAAATCATGAATCAAACTAATTTATTGGAATATTTTCCCTGCACCACCCCCACCGGGCTCACCCTCCAAGTGCAGAAAGGAGGGGACTGGAAAGGACAATGATGAAACCCTTGTCCAGCTCAACTGCCAAGAGTGAATCCACCAGACCAGCATGTTTAGAAGCCGACTGCAAGTTGGGGCATTCATGAGTCTGCTGGGGCAGGTTGATGAGCCCAGTGTGAAACCCCCGTGAAACCCTTCCACCAGGAATGTACGGAACGGCTGAACGGGATGAAGCTGCAGCAGCTGGTCTAGTGCCTCCACATTCACCCGGCTCAGTCACGCCGGCTTCAATGTGCAGACCGTGACCGGATGTGCCCTAAAACATGTGGCACAGACATGCAGGAGACTGCACTGGCTGAAGTTGCAGATGGCGTAGACCACTGCAAACAACACAACAACACCACAAAACAACAACAATAAAAAACGAAAAAAAACAACCTGTTAACCCTACGACCTGCTGCCCGTAAGCTGACAAACAAAATGACGGAATCTAAGCCCCTCCCCTTCCCCCCCCCCCAGCAGCGTGAAACGATTGAACGAAAAGCCTTCGAGGCTGACAGGGAGTATGATAGTCGTTTCCACTGACGTATGAAGCAAGCCTGAGTTTGTGCGAATCTGTGACGTGGCAGATTAATTAAAAACGAATACCGCGGGCTAAAGAACCTACAGACGTGGTAGGTGATGTATGTAAGTATAGGATTTGTGGAAAACAGACCGTATGACGTATGACACTAGTCTACGAGATGAAACGGGGTGTGTATGTCGTGCGAGCGTGTAGCTGTATTGGCGGATGTACCTATGCTAGAGGTGTATGGATGAAGCTTGGTGGATAAAGTGTTTTTTTTTTTTTTTTTTTTTATTATTTATTTAACAATCCACTTGTACCCTTTTTTTTTTTTTTTTCATTTGAACAACCCACTTTTTTTTTTTTTTTGTTTTAACTTTATTTAACAATCCACTTGTACCCCTTTTTTTTTTTTTCATCAAACTGCCTGATGTGCGAACTATGTGTCTAAGGTATGTATGTAGTGTATGTGATGAGTGTCAAACATGTGCACAAGCAGCAACTTTGTAAGTAAGCAGCGTGAAACGATTGAACGAAAAGCCTGCGAGGCTGACAGGGAGTATGATAGTTGTTTCCACTGACGTATGAAGCGAGCCCGAGTTTGTGTGAATCTGTGACGTGGCAGATTAATTAAAAACGAATACTGCGGGCTAAAGAACCTACAGACGTGCTAGGTGATGTATGTAAGTATAGGATTTGTGGAAAACAGACCGTATGACGTATGACACTAGTCTACGAGATGAAACGGGGTGTGTATGTCGTGCGAGCGTGTAGCTGTATTGGCGGATGAACCTGTGCTAGAGGTGTATGGATGAAGCTTGGTGGATAAAGTTTTTTTTTTTTTTTTAACTTTATTTAACAATCCACTTGTACCCTATTTTTTTTTTTTTTTTTCGTCAAACTGCCTGATGTGCGAACTATGTGTCTAAGGTATGTATGTAGTGTATGTGATGAGTGTCAAACATGTGCACAAGCAGCAACCTTGTAAGTAATCAACTCAGTAATGGCACCAGGACCCAGCTGCCAGAGTTTAACCTGCTGAGCCCAGATGACTCGCAGCCCCTGTATGAACTTAGATACAGGTTATGCTGAGACAGGCAATGAGCTCCAACTATGTGACAATGCTGCCCATTGGTGCCAAAACTTGAATTGCATGTGCCTGAACGCAGTGAGGAGAAGCGATCCTCCGGCACACTTCCCCCTCTCTACACACCCTCCTACCCTCCTCCACGTTGCCACGCTCCCCAAACAAACCAGTTATCTTGGAAAACGACCTGAACAGCTTGCAGACTGAAGTGAAAGGTACACCCGGCTTCTCTGAGATCCGACTCGTGCAGGACGCTTGCTGATGACGTCACACCCGGAAGTAGCAGACGCCCGAATGCCGACGTGCTGCCTGGGAGAGCCAGACTGCTTAAGACAGGTACCGGCCCCTCCCACAAATCCAGGCTAGCCTGCGGCCAGCCTTAACACTTATAAATATAAGGTGTTAGATGGCTTCTGATTCGATTTAAAAAAAATCAGCAACCTGCCAGCGACGATCATTGGCTGGCAGGTTGCTGACGAAATACTCCTCGAAATCTCGTGTCTCGTGAGAGGACGCGTATATGCGTCCAGGAGGAATGAATCGACCGCCTCCAGGACGCGTCGCTGCGTTCGGCGGTCCGGAGGCGGTTAAGAGTCGCCAGGCTACAAGATTTATTTGACCTCTCCCGTCCTCTCGCCTGTTATCTAGATGTTATATGACATATTCTGTTTTTTAACCAACCTGTAGTTGCTATACCTTGTCGAGTTCTTAGAGCCGTTCGGCCATCTTGGACACTCGGCGTTTCCTGGTTGATGCGATGCGATATACCCGATAATGTCATAAGTTCCGATTTATTTCTATGTATGTGATTGCATGTTGTGACTGGCTTTTCATGACCCTACGATATGCATTGTGTCATCAGGATATGCTGAGCTCTCAATGTTATTGACCGAACAAACAGGTGACACTTCACATCGTATCCCCTCTTCATTACAGGTCCTGCGATATCTCTGATACTATATAGCTATGCCTTACTTTAAATGCCTCAAAGATATGTTACGCAAATTTTTCTAATTTTCATGTCCTTTACAATGTAAGCTACCTGCTGACGTTATATCATACAGCTTATTATATTCACTTACTTTTCTGATAGGGAATAACCTTGCGGCCTTCTCCAAATCGCCCAATTTTGATATTTACCCAACATTTACTAATCACCACTAAGCGGTGAACCCGTAGACGATGAACAGTGTAATATGTACTCGGCAACCCTGGACGATGCTCCTGATTACACATTGCTCCAGTGCTCTTTTTATATGCGACGACTCGATGTGTTGCAGGCACCATATTGCCGTGTTATGTATTCAGCGCCTTAAGGCTAACTTATGTATTCAGCAACTCCTGGTGATGTTCCCGACCGCACATTGCTTCAGTGCTCTTTTCTATCTGCGATGACTCAATGTGTGGCCGGTTCCATAATGCCATAGTATGTTCTCAGCGCCTTCGGGCTAACTTATATATTCAGTAACCCCTGGTGGTGTCTCCGACTACACATTGCTTCAGTGCTCTTTTCTATCTGCGACGAATCAGTGTGTAGCCAGCTTCATAATGCCATAGTGTGTTCTCAGCGCCTTAGGGCTAACTTATGTATTCAGCGGCCCCTGGCTTTACCCTACTCCGCATGTAACATTTGGCCTCTCGGGTTGTTACTCCTAATTCCAATGATTCTTACCCCTGAATCATATAATCTGAAGTTTTACTTTAAATCAGGACATCCTCTAATCTCCTAATCACCCTTCTACACTACTGTATTCCGCTCCCTTCCCTTCCTCCCCCATATCATCGCCTATATCCCCACCACTCGTCTATATGCTCCCCTCCCCTCCTGTACGTACCACTAGACCAAGAGTTCTGCTAAGGGAATCTAAGGCTCAACACGCCCATTCTCTTCTACCCTATATAGTCTCAACTGAGCGACTGCTCTGAAATCAACCTTAACCACTTAAGGACCACAGGTGTTTACCCCCCTAGTGACCAGGCCCTTTTTGACAAATCGGCACTCCACAACTTTAGCGGTTTACTGCTCGGTCATGCAACTTACCACCCAAATGAATTTTACCTCCTTTTCTTCTCACTAATAGAGCTTTCATTTGGTGGTATTTCATTGCTGCTGACATTTTTACTTTTTTTGTTATTAATCGAAATTTACCGATTTTTCTTGCAAAAAAATGAAATTTTTCACTTTCAGTTGTAAAATTTTGCAAAAAAAACAACATCCATATATAAATTTTTCTCTAAATTTATTGTTCCCTTACGTCCCACCAGCAGCACTGGTGGGACCGGTGGAATTTTTAATGAGCCCAAAGAATAACCAATAGAAGAACTCCAGCTCCCTTAAAGGGAGGGGTTCGCCCCCCAGCCCAGCGTGTTTTTTTCTGTCCTTTGGACAGGTGGACTGGCAAAGCTCTCCCTCTCTGGGAGTTTGGAGACCATTATTCCAATTTTCCAGATTGGTCTCCTTTTTTTGTCCATTACATCTAGCGCTCTTTCTAACTTGCGCTTATTCTTTCATTCCCCCATTCAGCTGCTGAACTTAGCGATTTTTGGGGGCGATGTGTTCTCTACTTACTGAGTTTTCCCCTCCTGGATGCCTCGGCTCGCTCAGACTTCGGCGTGGCATGGGCGCCGCCATGACCGGAAGTGACGCGCTGCCTGCTGCGGCGTCACTTCCGGTCTTTCGGCTGATGTAGTTTTTCCTTTCTGCTTAAAGCAAACTAATTCCTGCCAGCTGGGGGGTTGTTTTTCAGGAGGGATGGGCGTTGTAAAGGCAGTTAAGATGTATTCCTTTACCACACTAATGTTTAAAGACGTACAGCTGTTACTCTGACTCCTGGGGGAGTGCTAGTGGCTGGGCCCCTCCCCTAAGTGGAGCTGTCCCCTTCTTAAAGAGGACCTTTCACTCGTGTACAAACTAAAAACTAACTATATCAGTGGGCAGAGTGGCGCCCAGGGGTCCCCCTGCACTTACTAGTATGTCTGGGCGCCGCTCCGTTCGCCAGGTATAGGCTCCGGTGTCTGCGCTCCCTCTGTTGTACTGGACTGATTTTTTGTATGAGGCGTGTCCCTTGCTGTAGCGCTATGAGCTATGCGCTGCGATTGGCCAGCGCTGCAGCAAGGGACACGCCTCATACAAAAAATCAGTCCAGTACAACAGAGGGAGCGCAGACACCGGAGCCTATACCGGGCGAACGGAGCGGCGCCCAGACATACTAGTAAGTGCAGGGGGACCCCTGGGTGCCGCTCTGCCCACTAATATAGTTAGTTTTTAGTTTGTACACGAGTGAAAGGTCCTCTTTAAGCTCCTAACAGCTTCAGTCTGTCTCTGGCTGTGCTGCTTTAACAAGCTAGCTCCAGAGTCTCCTGTGTTCAGTGAGAGTTGTCTAATATCTGAATTCCATTCAGCCTCTATTTTTCAAAGTGCTTGACTTTTCTCCTCTGGTTCGTGCCGCTAATCAATGTCTTTTACTCCCTTAGTTTTTTAATTCAGGGATGTTTTAATTTTCTTCTTTCGTTTCAGCTATGGCTTCTCCTAGAGAGTCAGACCAGCAACGGAAGTCTGCGGCCAAGAGGAAACACCTGGCCTGTTATGATTGCAACACGCCTCTTGACGAGAGTTGCCCCTATTCCAGGTGCGACAGCGACAGCTGCCGTTCTGGCACTGCTACAGAACCGTCTATGCAGGATATGTACCAGTGGGCTAAGACGTACGTGGACGACTCCATCAAGGGTGTCGTACGCCTTCTAAATGAGAGGTTACCGGTTCCCTCTCAGATTCCAATGGAAGTTGTCGCCCCCACTGACAGACCTATGACCCTTTCTGTGGGGTCATCTTCCTCGGATGAGGAGGAATCAACTTCATGTTTCTTTCTACCCGAAAAGACACAGAAGCTACTAAAGTCCATCAGGTCGGGGGACCATGATGTCGATATAGTGGAGTCTTCCGATCCCGCCTGCCGGACTCAGCGGGTCTTTAAGGCAGATGAGACCCTTCTTTCTGTGATGCGCACAGAATGGAAAAAGGCAGAAAAAGGCCCAGTCCTCACCCGGAAATTTAAGTTAATGTTTCCGATGGCTAAACCCTTAGTGGAATCATGGGGTTCCATACCTAAGGTGGACATGGTGATAGCCAAACTGTCCAGGCGCACTCTGGTTCCTGCAGACGATGGGTCTAGTCTGCAGGACCCTCTAGATAGGAGGGCAGAGTGCACCCTAAGAAGGGGTTACTCGGCGGCCGCAGCTTCGGCCTCAACCTCCATTGCGGCCACAGAGGTCTCTTCTTTCCTTAGAGCCAGGCTGAACCAAATCCAAACGGATGTCGACCAGAGTGTCTCCCGAGACGACATCCTGGCCGCTTTCAAATCCGTCAATCTGGCCATGGATTTCCTGTGCGACACATCCCAGCTACAGCTGAAATTGGCAGCCAAAACAATGGCTCTGGTGTCAGCTGCTAGGAGACCTCTGTGGCTAAAGCCCTGGAATGCAGACAATGCTTCCAAATATAACCTCTGTGGGCTTCCTTTCAAACCAAACCGCTTATTCGGTTCAGAATTAGACTCCATTATGGAGGGTCTCTCGGATAAAAAGGGAAAAAGTCTCCCCCAACAGCACTTTCGGGGCAGGGGTAGACAAGCTCGCGGGGGCCGACCAGGACAGCAGGCTGGACGTAGAGACTGGGGGGGGGCCGTCTAGAAAGTTCTCTAGACGCTCCCGTAAACCCACCAGGGAGGCAAAGCCCTCCTGACTATGGGCTTCTCAGAGGCTCTTGTATAAACCCTGCTACCCCTGTTGTTACGCCTCTAGATTTTCCCGTACCCCTCCCTCACCTCCCTGTAGGGGGGCGTCTTTCCTTTTTCAAACACGTATGGGCCTAGGAAGTCTCAGATCCCTGGGTCCAAAGCATAGTAGCTACGGGCTATTCCATAGACCTCATTTCTCTCCCCCCAGAAAAATTCATCGCCACGCGCAGTTTTTTGCCGGCCAGACAAAGGATCCTAGAGTCCTATATCCAGGACTACATTTCCAAGGGAGCCCTGGAGGAGGTACCGGCAGGAGAGAGGGGTCTAGGGATTTATTCTCCAGTATTCCTGGTACCCAAAAAGACAGGAGATCTCCGGATGATCATAGATTTGAGATTCCTCAATCGTTTCGTAAGGAGAACCAGGTTCCGTATGGAAACCATAAGGTCAGTCAGCCACCTCCTCAGTCCTGGGGACGTGATGGCTACTCTGGACCTCAAGGATGCTTACCTCCACATCCCGATCCATCCCTCCTCACGGAAATTTCTCAGGATCGCGGTCCAGATTTCAGGAGTGCGCAGGCACTATCAATTTGCCGCCCTCCCCTTCGGAATCTCATCTGCCCCCCCTTATCTTCACCAAGGTGGTAGTATCGGTGGTAGCAGCTCTGAGACTCCAGGGACTGACCATTGTCCCTTACCTGGACGATTGGCTCCTTCTAGCCTCTTCAGTCCCTTTACTTTCCCATCATCTTCGTGTCGCAATTTCCTTTCTGCTCCGCTTAGGCTGGATTATCAACTGGCAGAAGTCGAACGTGAGCCCTTCAACTTCTATCCTTTATCTAGGATTCATGGTCGACTCTCTGGAGATGTCCCTCCAGTTGACGCCAGAAAGAGGAGCGCGGATTCAGGACCTGGCAAGGTTCCTTTACGTACCACGACGAGTCTCCATACGGGCCCTCATGAAGATGTTGGGGCTCATGTCAGCGGCTGCGGATGCAGTCCCTTGGGCTTTATGTGACCTCCGACCTCTTCAGTCGGAGGTCTTAAACAAATGGAACGGCAGCCTGGCGGGGCTAGATTCCCTGTGCTCCCTATCCAACCAAACCCGGAATTCCCTCAGATGGTGGTTCCATCTACCAGCAGGGAAGTCTATGACCCAACCAGTTTGGCTCATATTGACTACGGACGCGTCCCTTGTAGGCTGGGGCGCCCATTTTTTTTTTTTGTATCAACAATTTTTATTGTTTTTTAAATAATAATACAAAGCTTACAATAGCAGTAAATTAGTACATGTATAAAAGGTACAAAATGAAAGAATATGGTATTAAATCATACCGGTACAGCTTGACAGTACAAGTCAAGAATCATAGATCATAAATTAACATAAAGGAAAAGGGGAATTAAGGAAACAACAAAACGTATGGTATAAATCAGGCTAGTTACATGTTATAGCTAATAGGATGCATCAACATATTGTGATATTAAACCAAGAATGTGACCTATGTTCGAAATAAAGGGTGAGAAGATGGTTAGGGGAAAGGAAGTGGGGGAAATAAATCTCAAGGGTAGGCCCTAAATATCTTCCAAGGAGCCCATATATCTAAGAAGGTAGCTTGAGTGCGGGTTTCCCAATGGGAGAGTTCTTCCAATCTATATAATTGATCTACTTTTTGGGTCCACATCGCTTCATCTGGAGCTTCAGTAGATAGCCATGCGGCAGCTACTAGAATTCTAGCTGCAGCCAAAAGGATAAGTAGTAAGGACCTGACTTTCCTGTTAGTCCTATCAAGTCCCAAACTAAGGAGGGTCAATTCTGGGGAACATTTAAGAGAAGTACCACAGATTTTATTACATTTGTTTACTATGGAACGCCACCAAATCTGAATAATTGAGCAATCCCACCATATGTGATAAAAAGTGCCTTTGGAGGTTTTGCATCTCCAGCAAATATTGGAAACGTTAGGAAAATATTGCGCAATATTTTCTGGCGTTTTATTCCACCGCATCATGATTTTATACCCATTTTCTTGGATTCGGACGCATCTCGAAATTTTATGGGTAGCAGTATACATCACTTTAATCTCAGTGGGAGTCAGGGAACGGTTAAGATCCTTTTCCCAAACACCCACTATTGCTGGTTTGACAGCAGTTACGGGGGACTTTATCTTTTTATACAAGGATGAGATTAGTCTCTGAGGCGCTTGTTTAGACACAATTAATTCATCAAACCAAGGGGACAAAGGTGGCACCTGAGGAAGGTTCTTAATAGAAGACATTACAGATACAATAAATTTATGTAAAAAGGAGAGCGACATAGACTTTTAAAAATGGATGGGAGAGGAGGAATACTGCCATTCTCATTTAGAATTTCAGAGATGAGTAAATTAGAGTGCCTGATCATGGGGTTACATGACTCTTTTAGATCTAAAAGGAGCTAAATCAATGACATCTTTTAGAGTCAGGAGTGATGAAGGAGTGGTAAGTATTTTGTTTTGAGAGGAGAACCAGTCCCATACTACAAGCGAACATCTTATCAAAGGGTTTTGAATTTGGTGAGATGGAGGGAAGGGTTTTCCAGCAAGCAAAATAGCCCTGGGAGTGGAGGGAAGAAAGTTACTTTCCATATGAACCCAAAATTTATGGGAGGGAGCTCTAATCCAATCAACTACTCTGGCTAGATGTATGGCCTTCATATATATTTCAGGGTCTGGGAGATTAATACCTCCTGGGGGTGCCCATTTAGACGGATCCCCAGTTCGGGGATCTTGGTCTCCTCAGGAGCGGCATCTTTCCTCAAATCTCCACGAGATGCGTGCTATCCGGCTAGCCCTCCTTCACTTCGCCCCTCAGATTCGGGGCAAAGCTGTGAAAGTCCAGTCAGACAACATGACTGCCGTGCTTTACATAAACAAGCAGGGAGGCACAAGATCCTTACCCCTTCTTTCAGAAATTGGGGTAATTCTAAGGTGGGCAGAGCTGAACCTATCCCATCTATCTGCCACTCATATTCGAGGCTCCCTCAACTTCATTGCGGATCGCCTAAGTCGCGGCTTACAGACCATGGAGTGGTCACTGCACCCGGAGATCTTCAAGCAGCTAGTCCTCAAATGGGGTATGCCAGAAGTGGATCTTATGGCAACCAGGTTCAATGCCAAGGTACAGAGGTTCTGTTTCCTATACAGGGAGGACAACCCCCTGGCGATAGATGCTCTGACAATACCGTGGAGGTTCAGGCTGGCTTACATCTTCCCTCCCTTTTCCATGATTCCGAGGGTATTGATGAAAATCTGTCAGGATCAGGCCTCGGTAATAGCCATCATACCATTTTGGCCCAGGAGATCCTGGTTTACCCAGCTCATTCAGATGAGTCGGGGACAATATTGGAAACTCCCCCCGGAGCAGACCCTGGTGTCGTGGGACACGCATCTCTGCCCAGATCTGCACAGATTCAACCTGACAGCCTGGAGGTTGATCAGTCCCTTCCCAGAGTGGATGGGCTCTCTGAGTCGGTCCTGAGAACTTTGTCGCATTCTAGAGCAGAGTCTACCAAAAGGCCTACTCCCGGATCATGAGGATTTTCACCTCATGGTGTAGTTCCAACCAGGTGGTGTCTGCAGATCCGCCCCTCTCTGCGATCTTACAATTCCTCCAGGATAGGTTGTAAAGAGATCTCTCCCCTTCTACCCTGAAGGTCCAAGTTTTTGCCATCTCAGCCTGTTTCAACAGGCCATATTCTCGGGACCCGCTCATCAAACGCTTCCTTAAGGAAGCAGAAAGATTGAAGCCTACGATACTGAAACCCGTTCCCCAATGGGACTTATCAGTAGTTCTCAAGGGGTTAGCATCTCCCCCCTTTGAACCTTTGGAGGAGGCAAGCTTTAAATTTCTAACACTCAAGGTGGTCTTTCTTTTGGCTATTACCTCAGCCAAAAGAATTTCGGAGCTATAAGCTTTCTCCGCTTTACACCCATACATCATTTTCTTACAGGACAGAGTCCTTCTAACATTTCTACCCTATTTTAGACCTAAGGTTCCAACTTTTCAAAATATCAATCAGGTAATTTCTCTACCTGTATTATTCTCCGCCTCCTCCTCTGATGTTCCAGTCCGACATCCACTGGACATATCGAGATGCCTCCAGATCTATGTGGATAGATCCAGAGAATTCAGGATAGATGAGAACCTCTTCATCCTGTTTGCCGGTAAGTGTAAAGGCCGCAAGGCGTCTAAAACTACTATTAGTCGCTGGATCTAGGAAGCCATTAGGGAAGCTTTCACCTCCCAATCCTTAGATCCTCCGGAGTTTGTGAGGGCCCATTCTACTAGGGCCGTAGCTACCTCTGTCGCGGAGAGAAGTCTTCTCCCCCTAGAGTTGATCTGTAAGGCGGCTTCCTGGAGCTCTGAATCAACCTTCATCTCTCATTATAGAATAGATGCTAAGGTAGCAGAGTTTTCGGCTTTTGGGCAGACAGTTCTTACTTCTGCCGGGCATGAGGACCCTCCCTAGGGGATTCTTCTTGCTATCTCCCCATCTGTGCTGCTGGTGGGACGTAAGGGAATCGTTAATTTCTAACGATAATTTGTTTTCCCTTAGTCCCAACAGCAGCACACAAATTTTCCCGCCCTAAGTACCTTTTCTTGGTATAAACACGCTGGGCTAGGGGGCGAACCCCTCCCTTTAAGGGAGCTGGAGTTCTTCTATTGGTTATTCTTTGGGCTCATTAAAAATTCCGCCTGTCCTACCAGTCCACGGGGGGCAGTTACCCCGCATCTGTGCTGCTGTTGGGACTAAGGGAAAACAAAGTATCGTTAGAAATTAACGATTCTACATGTTTTTGAAGCAGCTCTGACTTTCTGAGCACCTGTCATGTTTCCTGAGGTTCTACAATGGCCAGACAGTACAAACACCCCACAAATGACCCCATTTCGGAAAGTAGACACCCTAAGGTATTCGCTGATGGGCATAGTGAGTTCATAGAACTTTTTATTTTTTGTCACAAGTTAGCGGAAAATGATGATTTTTGATTTTTTGATTTTTTGATTTTTTTTTCTTACAAAGTCTAGTGGAATATGAGACTTTGTAAGAAAAATAATAAAAATAAAAAAATCATCATTTTCCACTAACTTGTGACAAAAAATAGAAACTTCCATGAACTCACTATGCCCATCACGAAATACCTTGGGGTGTCTTCTTTCCAAAATGGGGTCACTTGTGGGCTAGTTATACTGCCCTGGCATTTTAGGGGCCCAAATGCGTGCGAAGTAGTTTGAAATCAAAATCTGTAAAAAATGGCCGGTGAAATCCGAAAGGTGCTCTTTGGAATGTGGGCCCCTTTGCCCACCTAGGCTGCAAAAAAGTGTCACACATGTGGTATTGCCGTACTCAGGAGAAGTTGGGCAATGTTTTTTGGGGTGTCATTTTACATATACCCATGCTGGGTGAGAGAAATATGTTGGCAAAAGACAACTTTTCCCATTTTTTTATACAAAGTTGGCATTTGATCGAGATATTTCTCTCACCCAGCATGGGTATATGTAAAATGCCACCCCAAAACACATTCCCCAACTTCTCCTGAGTATGGCGATACCAGATGTGTGACACTTTTATAGCAGCCTAGATGCGCAAAGGGGCCCACATTCCTTTTAGGAGGGCATTTTTAAACATTTGGATCCTAGACTTCTTCTCACGCTTTAGGGCCCCTAAAATGCCAGGGCAGTATAAATACCCCACATGTGACCCCATTTTGGAAAGAAGACACCCCAAGGTATTCAATGAGGGGCATGGCGAGTTCATATAACTTTTTTTTTTTTGCCACAAGTTAGCGGAAATTGATCTATTTTGTTTTTTTTCTCACAAAGTCTCCCTTACCGCTAACTTAGGACAAAAATTTCAATCTTTCATGGACTCAATATGCCCCTCAGCGAATACCTTGGGGTGTCTACTTTCCGAAATGGGGTCACATGTGGGGTATTTATACTGCCCTGGCATTTTAGGGGCCCTAAAGCGCGAGAAGAAGTCTGGAATATAAATGTCTAAAAATTTTTACGCATTTTGATTCCGTGAGGGGTATGGTGAGTTCATGTGAGATTTTATTTTTGACACAAGTTAGTGGAATATGAGACTTTGTAAGAAAAAAAATAAAATAAAATTTCCGCTAACTTGGGCCAAAAAAAAATCTGAATAGAGCCTTACAGGGGGTGTTCAATGACAGGGGGGTGATCAATGACAGGGGGGTGATCAATGACAGGGGGGTGATCAGGGAGTCTATGTGGGGTGATCACCCCTCTGTCATTGATCACCCCCCCCCTGTAAGGCTCCATTCAGACGTCCATATGTTTTTTACGGATCCACGGATACATAGATCGGATCCGCAAAACACATACGGACATCTGAATGGAGCCTTACAGGGGGGTGATTAATGACAGGGGGGTAATCAATGACAGGGGGGTGATCAGGGAGTCTATATGGGGTGATCACCCCCCTGTCATTGATCACCCCCCCTGTAAGGCTCCATTCAGACGTCCGTATGTTTTTTACGGATCCACGGATACATGGATCGGATCCGCAAAACACATACGGACATCTGAATGGAGCCTTACAGGGGGGTGATCAATGACAGGGGGGTGATCAGGGAGTCTATATGGGGTGATCAGGGGTTAATAAGTGACAGGGGGGTGTAGTGTAGTGGTGTTTGGTGCTACTTATTACTGAGCTGCCTGTGTCCTCTGGTGGTCGATCCAAGCAAAAGGGACAACCAGAGGACCAGGTAGCAGGTATATTAGACGCGGTTATCAAAACAGCGTCTAATATACCGGTTAGGGGTTAAAAAAATCGCATCTACAGCCTGCCAGCGAACGATCGCCGTTGGCAGGCTGAAGATCCACTCGCTTACCTTCCGATCCTGTGAGCGCGCGCGCCTGTATGCGCGCGTTCACATGAAATCTCGGCTCACGCGAGATGACGTCAATCGGCGTTAGTGTAGCCTGGGAGCGCCGCAGCAATGACGCCTTTCGGCGTTAGCGTGGCGGGATGTGGTTAAGAGAGCCGGGTCCAAATCTGGCAAATGCCACTTCCCTTCTCTCTTCAGGTCCCACAGGACCTTTATGTTCATTTTGTTCTCGTTTTTCTTCTGTTCATTCTTGATATGTTTTATTATTTTTTATACAGGTCTCTCATTATGTGGAGAAATGTCCATCCGAGACGGGCCATCCCCTCACCTAGGCTTCGACCTTTCCATCTACTAATTCGGCCAGACGTTAAGTACCCTAAACAATTCTATATTGTGGCTGGCTGTCAGGCTTGTATGTTCCAGCACTTTGACTCTCCTCTTTACCCCCATGATGGCTCTTAAAATTGCCTCTTATAACGTGAAGGGTTGCAATTCGCCATCCAAGCGGAGACAGATTTTTGGGATATTGAGGAGAGATAAAGCCAACATAGTTTTCCTGCAGGAAACACACTTTAAGATCCATCACTTCCCCAACCTATTCTTTTCATTTTACCCTAATTGGTATCATTGTGGCTCTCCTACGTCATACTCTAGAGGAGTAAACATCGGTTTTCAGGGCAAGGTCCCCTTTATATTAGATGATCAACTATGTGACCCTGACGGTCATTTTATAATGGTCAAAGGGAAGATAGGCCAACACCTTTATACTTTTGTGAATGTTTATGCCCCGAATAGTCGCCAGATACCCTGGCTTAAATCATTTTTGCAAAAATTGGAATCTTTTAGGGATGGTGTTACGGTGATGGGAGGAGATTTAAATCTCGTCCTCAACCCCCTTATCGATTCTTCTTCCCGCAAATCTGCCCAATCCCAGAAAGGCATTCGCTCTGTGGTGCGTACTCTGGCCAAGGCTCATTTGATTGATGTCTGGGGCCACTGTATTAGTATGGGGGTTCACCTTAAAAAAGAAAGACAAAAACAGATAGATTCCCTGCATGAAAAAATTAGTTCCCTGAAAAGTGTTTGCAAAAGGTCTCTGTTAGAATCTCACTTATAGGAATTATCCTCATGTAGGGCCTCCCTCAAAAACCTTTTAAATGTGGCATCTGCCAAGCTTTACCTGCACTCCCAATACCAAATATTTGCGCACGGAAATAAAGCCTCCCGCTACATGATATCCAGGCTCAAACGTCGGAAATTACATAATTATGTACATAAATTGAAAACCCCAGAAGGTGAACTAAATTTTGAATCAACCAAAATAGCCTCTTTATTTAGGGATTATTACGAATCCCTTTATAACCTCAACCCTACACACTCTCTCTCGGGTAACACAGACTCTACGACGCCTTCTAATTTATACTTGGAGGGCTTGACCCTTCCCTCGATCTCAGAACAGGACAGAATCCATTTGGCTTCTCCTTTCTCTTCTGAGGAACTCTTGGAAGCTATTAAAAAATCCCCCAGAGGGAAATGCCCGGGTCCGGATGGACTCCCTACACCGTACTATTTATCTTTTCATGAAGAACTGATCCCACACCTCTTACCAGTATACAATAACTCTCTATGGGGTGTGCCACTATCTACCGATATGACCAGAGCCCACATTACATTAATTCCCAAGGAGGGTAAGGACCACTCTTTATGCTCCAACTATAGGCCCATTTCCCTCATCAACATAGATTTGAAACTTTTAGCCAAGATGCTGGCAAACAGATTGGCGAAGCTACTTCCCTCACTAATCCACAGGGATCAAGTGGGTTTTGTGAAACACAGAGAGGGGAAAGATAATACAGCCCGTATACTTAATAGTATTCACTATGTCAAGAGAAAGGGCCTTCCCCTAGTCCTTCTTAGCACTGACGCGGAGAAGGCCTTTGACAACTGGTCCTTTATGTATTCAGCATTGCGTTCTTGCAACTTCCCCCCCCCCTTTTATTCATGCCATAGAAGCCATGTATTTTCATGCCTCAGTCAGGGTTAATGATACCCTGTCTGACCCTTTTAGAATACGCAATGGTACCCGTCAGGGCTGCCCCCTATCCCCCCTCCTGTTTGTCCTTGCCCTGGAATCTCTTCTACAGACCATTTGGAGAGATGGGGACATCCAGGGAATATTTTTAGGGGACCAGCAGCACAAAATTGCCGCATTCGCGGATGACCTACATTTAATAGTGAGTAACCCCGAAACAGCTCTTCCTAAGATCTACGGCCACCTGGAAACGTATGGATCACTCTCCAATTCCAAGGTGAATCACAACAAATCATTGATAATTTCCACTGGCCTTAAAAACTCGGTGAGGACTCACCTTGAGGCTTGTTCACCTTTTAACTGGTCTTCCCCTTTCCTAACCTATCTAGGGGTGAAAATAAGTACAGACCCAAACCAACTGTTCAACTTGAACTATATCCCTCTCCAAAATAAATTGACAGTGGACTTAAATTCCCTGGATGTCCCTACACTTTCGTGGTTCGGGAGGAAAAATATCCTACTCTCTCTCATCCTTCCTAAACTCACTTACCTTCAGCAGACCCTACCAATCCCCGTTCCCTCCACATACTACTCAAAACTCAGATCCATGTTCCGATCCTTCTTATGGAACAAGAAAAAGTCTAGACTGTCCTATAAATTGCTGTCTTACCCGAGGGAGAGAGGGGGGTATATCTTTGCCAGACCCCGAATTATACGGTCGAGCTGTCCTACTCACCAGAGTAGTAGACTGGTTATCTGCCCCCAAACAGAAATCCTGGGTCCCGATGGAAGAATCCTTGCTTGAACTTCCTTTCAGAGCGGCCCTACTAGGTCGCATGTCCCAAGTGCCTATCCATCCAAACTTCACCCCGATCATGATGGCTACCCTGCACGCATGGTACACCGTGCAAAACACTCCCTTGAATTCCCCACTACCGTCCCCTACTCTCAGAATAGGTGATGTTTTTCACTTAGCCCCCCAGGCCTTAAGAAGCAGCCTTCCTACTGAGATTAGTCGGTCTACATTAAAATTGTTAGATCTTTATAGCAATGGCCAGCTACTCTCTATAAAGGAAATGGGCGATCTCTTAAAAACACCAGGCTCCAGCTTTGTTGGGCTTCATTTCCTTCTAGCCTACATGTCTCAAAACGCCCATCTTCACACCCTGTTAAGCCCCATAACTTGGTTCGAGCACATTGTCACTCTAGATCCCACACCCCATAAATTGATATCACAGTGGTATAACAAATTGAGGACTCCTCCTTTCGCCCTAACGCCAGCTTTTATTAGATTATGGGAAAAAGATTTACCAGCATTTCTTATCCATTGAAGTGACAGCTCTGTTTAACTGCAAAACAAAATGGCTGCCTCCAGAAAATCAATATGGCAGCCTCCATGAAAATTTCAATAGATGGAACAATGAGCGTGTCACAATGGAATCCTTCAGCATCCATGGATGATGACATCACAATGGACCCTTGCTGTTTTCCTTCCTGGCAGCAGCCATGGTCCTTCATTCTTCAGTCAGGTTTGGATCCATGCACATCAACAGGTTTGTGTGCAAATCAACAGGTAAGGGTGCGTTTTTGTGTGTGTCAAACAAAGGTTTCAGTTTATGGAAAGATTTGCTTGAGGAAAAAATGGCGCTTCTGTGCAAAATGGAATACTGTCCAGCATCTATTAGCAGGCCCAGAACACAGAAGCCTTCTTATCTGTTTATGACGGTATGGCCAAATAAACTCCAAGAGTAACGATCTATACCCTCTGTCGCAACTTGGGGGAAAGAAGCGGCCACCTACGGAGCTATGCCTTTTCTGTTTTTTGCTTTTTGGCCACTGCAATGAAGGTGCAGATCAGTTTATCGTCTGCAACTCACCACCTTTCATGAGATACCATACCTTTTATGGATTTTTGTAGCTGGCAGAATGAGAATGCGTCTGTTGTCCAATTAAAGTTCTGTGTTGTTATGGAATGTACTTGGCACATCTGCAATTGCTCTACCTGCTCCAGGAATCCAAAAGCAGGTTCTAACGCACAATTTAATTGTAGCTATAAACAATAGTACTCAGAGACTAGAATACATCCATGATGACTTCTGTGGCTGCAATCCTAACCCTTCCTAGCATTTCTTATCCATTAAAATGACAGCTCTGTTTAATTGCAAAACAAAATGGCTGCCTCTAGAAAATCAATATGGCAGCCTCCATGAAAATTTCAATAGTTGGAACACTGAGCGTGTTACAATGGAACCCTTCAGCATCCATGGATGATGACATCACAATGGACCCTTGCTGTTTTCCTTCCTGACAGCAGCCATGATCCTTCATTCTTTAGTCAGGTGTGGATCCATGCACATCAACAGGTATGGGTGCCAATCAACAGGTAAGGGTGCGTTTATGTGTGTGTCAAACAAAGGTGTCAATTTATGGAAAGATTTGTTTGAGAAAAAATTGGCGCTTCTATGCAAAATGTAATACTGTCCAGCGTCTTTAGCAGGCCCAGAACACAAAAGCCTTCTTATTAGAGATGTCCCGAATAGTTCGCCGGCGAATAGTTCCCGGCAAACATAGCTTGTTCGCGTTCGCCGCGGCGGACGAACATATGCAATGTTCAGTCCGCCCCCTATACATCATCATTGAGCAAACTTTGACCCTGTACCTCACAGTCAGCAGACACATTCTAGCCAATCAGCAGAAGACCCTCCCTCCCAGACCCTCCCACCTCCTGGACAGCATCCATTTTAGATTCATTCGGAAGCTGCATTCTTAGTGAGAGGAGGGACAGTGCTGCTGCTGTTCATTTAATAGGGAAAGCGTTAGCTATGGCAGTGTTCTGTGTCCACAGACTCATCTGCTGTAAGGACAGCGTCCTGATAGCACCCCAAAAAGCCCTTTTTAGGGCTGGTACATCAGTCTGCTTTTTTTTTTTAAATATATATATATTTATATATATTGCTGTTGCCTTCCCGTGTGTGAGAGGCTCCAGGCTCACAGACAGTACTGTGTGCAAACTGTTTCGGTCCACCCGGGACCTTGATCACGGCCTACAACAATATAGATAAATATATGGTATAAGCAAAATATTAATACATAATAAAATTTGAGAAAAAGACAAAGTAATATGTCTAATAGCAGTCAATACATCTAATATCAATCACAATCGGCAGAATCAGTCCTTCAGGTAATCATATAATCATATAAACTAGTAAATCCATGTGCATGAGACTGAATCGCAGCTTAGGAGCAGTATATATTTTTGTAAATAGTAGGAAGTTATGTCTATTAATCTATCAATCATGTTACTAAAGCTTCATATAAAGAGTTTGCTATACACAGGATCTATATAGTTACATAGAGTGATACAACAGCAGAGGAACATGGAGGCATAAATAGATCCCTAACGTATTATTCCAATTACTAGAACATATATAAATATAGTTAGACATACCTTATGTTAAGAGAATGATGTGTATTCGTTGGTGGCATAGAGGAGACTGGCGATAGAACGCCAGTTATATAGTGTGTCTGCCTCGTGTGTTCCGGCGTCTGACGTCACATTATATGCGTCTGGTTGGCCGTGAGACGCAAGCTACTGGGGAAAAGAAGAAAACTGCGCATGCGCGCAGACAGAGCGCATAGCGTGTGTAACGCCAGTTCTCAGTTCTAGCCGCATCTTGATGCCGACATAGGTATAACTAAGGCGCACGCCCCTTACTGATGCCGCTCTGATCATATGTCCAGATACTAATGAAAATATATTATTAGAATAAGGTATATCAAAGAACAGGGTAAGTCCTCAATGTTCCACTGTGAATCGTAAGACAAATAACAAAAGAACATCAACTTATAATATCGTATTGACTCGTTAGTCACAGGGTTAGATGCAACTAAGTTAGTAGGATTATAACATTTAATAGGAATTATAAGGGAATTGAATCATACCTACACCTGTGAGTCAACGTGTCAAAATAAAACTAAAAATGGAAACAAAAATATAAATAACATGATTAAATAATCGGATTCACCAACAATATATGAACAGACTATATATATATATATAGAGTCAAGAGCAATTATAGTAACAAAATTATAATAACAAAATTATAATAGCAGATCAAATTCCCGATTAAGCCCATGTGGTGATAATGTTCTGAGCTCATAGATCCAGAAGAACTCCCTTCTTTAAAGTAAAAGCTTCCGGTTACCTCCCCTTCTAGGTATAGGGACATGATCTATAACTTGGAATTGCAGCTGGCTAATTCTATGTTGCATCTAAAGAAAATGATGTGGTATTGGAAGTTCAGATTTTTTACATCTGATGTCAGACTTGTGCTTACAGATCCGGTCTCGTATGCACTGTGAAGTTTCGCCTATATAGGCCTGTCCGCAAGGGCATTTAATCATATAAACAACGTAAGATGATGTACAAGTGTAATAACCCCTGATATTATAGGTTTTCCCTGACTGTACTGTGGCCAAAAGTCCATTTATTTCTCTGTGATATAATCGCAGTTGCAAGCCAGTGAGAGGCTGCAGGCTCACAGACAGTACTGTGTGCACACCATTAATACAGGGTGTCACAGACAGTAACTTGCAGATAAAAAAGTCCATTTATTATTTCTCTGTGATATAATCACAGTTGCAAGCCAGTGAGTGTCTGGCCCACAGACTGTACTGTGGCCACTGGCTAGGCCACCACTCATACCATTACAGGGTGTCACTCACAAAACCTTGCAGATAAAAAAAGTCCATTTATTATTTCTATGTGATATAATCGCAGTTGCAAGCCAGTGAGAGGCTGCAGGCTTACAGACAGTACAGTGTGCACACCATTCATACAGGGTGTCACAGACAGTATCTTGCAGATAAAAAAAAGTTAATTTATTATTTCTCTGTGATATAATTGCAGTTGCAAGCCAGTGAGTTTCTGGCCCACAGACTGTACTGTGGCCACTGGCTAGGACACCACTCATACCGTTACAGGGTGTCACTCACAATACCTTGCAGATAAAAAAAAAGTCAATTTATTATTTCTCTGTGATATAATCGCAGATGCAAGCCAGTAAGTGTCTGGCACACAGACTGTACTGTGGCCACTGGCTAGGCCACCACTCATACCGTTACAGGGTGTCACTCACAATACCTTGCAGATAAAAAAAAGTCCATTTATTATTTCTCTGTGATATAATCCCAGTTGCAAGCCAGTGAGAGGCTTCAGGCTCACAGACAGTACTGTGTGCACACCATTCATACAAGGTGTCACAGACAGTACTTTGCAGATAAAAAAAAGTCAGTTTATTATTTCTCTGTGATCGCAGTTGCAAGCCAGTGTGTGTCAGGCCCACACAGACTGTACTGTGCCCACTGCTCACCACTTATATAGGGTGGCACAGTACCTTGCACGCATAGTACCACTTATCTAAAAAAAATGACAGGCAAAGGTAGGCCACCCCGCAGGGGCCCTCGTGGTGCTGTGATTTCCACTGGCCCTGGAATAATTCCCAGTGTTCAGAGGCCACGTACTATGAACCCGAAAAATTAGGAGAAAATAGTTGACTGGCTTACACAGGACACCCAATCTTCAACAGCCTCCGCTAAGAACCTTGACGCACCATCCTCCTCCAGCTCAGCTTCGGTCACCTTCTCTCAAGTTACCACTCTCCTGCCCGCCACCACTACCACCACAGCCACCACAGCCACTTCACTTGATCCGTCAGAGGAGTTTTTTACACATCAGTTGGATGAAATTAGTGATGCACAACCATTATTGCCAGAGGATGTAGATAACACGGATATCTCTCAGTCAGGCAGCATTACACACATGGACGTACAGTGTGATGATGATGATGATGTTGTACCTGAAGTGGTTGATGATGACGATGTGTCCGTGGATGCCACGTGGGTGCCTGCTCGAAGAGAAGAAGAAGAGGGGGAAAGTTCAGAAGGGGAGACAGAGAGAAGGAGGAGACGAGTTGGAAGCAGGGGGAGGTCGTCGCAAGGAGCTAGTGGCACAGTCAGACAGCATGCATCGGCACCCCGGGTCAGGCAGACAGCACGCCAATCAACGCATGCTGTTGCCACCACCAGAATGCCATCAATTGCAGAGCTCAGCAGTGTGGCATTTTTTTTGTGTGTCTGCCTCTGACAACAGCGATGCCATTTGCAACCTGTTCCAAAAGAAACTGAGTCGTGGGAAGTCCAACACCCACCTAGGTACAACTGCTTTGCGAAGGCACATGATCACACATCACAAACGCCTATGGGATCAACACATGAGTACAAGCAGCACACAAACTTAAAGCTGCCATCCTCCTCCTGGTCCAGCATCTTCAGCCTCGTCAACCACTGCTGTCCTCCTTTCCCCCTATCAACCATCCGCCACTCTGCCTCTCGCCTTGAGCAGTTCCTGCTCATCTGCCCACAGTCAGGTGTCTGTCAAGGACAAGTTTGTACGTAAGAAGCCAATGTCACAAAGTCACCCCCTTGCCCGGCGTCTGACAGCTGGCTTGACGGAACTCTTAGCCCGCCAGCTTTTACCATACCAGCTGGTGGAGTCTGAGGCCTACAAAAAATTTGTCGCTATTGGGACACCACAGTGGAAGGTAACCGGACGAATTTTTTTTTCAAAAAGGCAATCCCAAACCTCTACTCAGTTATTGAAAAGGAAGTCAAGGCATCTCTGGCATACAGTTTTGGGGCAAGGGTCTATCTGACCACTGATACCTGGTCTGCAAAGCACGGTCAGGTCAGGTATATCACCTACACTGCGCATTGGGTCAACCTGCTGACGGCTGGAATGCGTGGCTCTGCAGCGGAGTTGGTGACACCGCCACAACTTGCAGGCAGGCCTACTGCCACCTCCTCTACTCCTCCTACTCCATCCTCTTCGATAACCTCCTCGGCTGAGTCCTCTTCTGCTGCGGCGTCTGGCTGCACATCAACTGAATCCCCCCAGCTCCCCAGTGGCTATTCCACATCCCGGATACGACAGTGTCACGCTGTCTTGGGGTTGACTTGCCTTAAAGCAGAGAGCCACACCAGACCAGCACTTCTGTCCGCCTTGAACGCACAGGTGGATAAGTGGCTGACCCCGCACCAACTGGAGATCGGCAAAGTAGTGTGTGACAATGGAAGCAATTTGTTGGCGGCATTGAATTTGGGCAAGTTGTCACATGTGCCGTGCATGGCACATGTGTTGCTAGGACAGCCTCTGCAGAGCTGGGGATTTTTTTGCCACGTTACTGGGCGCTCATGCGCAATGCCTGTAGGCTCATGCGTCCTTTTGAGGAGGTGACAAACCTAGTCAGTCGCACCGAAGGCACCATCAGTGACCTCATCCCATAACAGGGATTAAACTGATAGGAATAGTACTAGTTAAGACACCACTCATATAGGGTGTCACAGCACATTGCTCTGTGCACGCGCAGTGCCCCAACTTCTGAGTAAGAGGACTGACCAAGCTGCTTTTTCCATCTCCCGGTTCCTAAAATCAATTCAGTTAGGTGTATCAGAGTTTGGTCTGTCACTGTGAAGGCAGTCGAAGGTACCAGGCCTAAAGTTTTTTTTTCACAAAAGGCATTCCCTGATATGGGACGTAACAGGGATTAAACTGATGAGAAGAGAACTACAGAAAATAACACTCATATCGGGTGTGACAGTAAATTGCACGGCGCAGATGCAGTGACCGTGAATTCAAACAAAGGGGAGGGAGCCAGCGTTTTTATCTCCCCGTTCGAAAAATCAATTCAATTCACCTTTCGGGGACCCTTGGTGTTGTACTTGGCTGGGTGGAGGAAGAAACCTTCAATGACATCAACGGGACATGGCTAGCTTGGTATGCAACCTTGTGCAAATGGGGAGTTTGCGGTTGGGCAAATGGACTGTTTGCGGTTGTTTGCGGTGCATTAAAAGGGGAGTTTGGTCTGTCAATGTCTGTGAAGTGGGCGTAACCCTTACACTACCTGATCGATACAACATCATACCTGATCGTATACAAACACTGGATGTTTTAAACCACGTTGTTCAAAAAAATTTAGGATTGTTAGGTGATTTATGCCCTTTATGGATTAAAACCCAACTCTGCGTCAACTATGTAATTTTCCATGGGAGTTTTCCCCCTCCGGCATGCCACAGTCCAGGTGTTAGTCCCCTTGAAACAACTTTTCCATCACTACTGTGGCTAGAAAGAGTCCCTGTAGGTATTTAAAATTCACCTGCCTATTGAAGTCTATGGCGGTTCGACCGGTTCGCCCGTTGGCGAACATTTGCAGAAATTCGCGTTTGCCGTTCGCGAACGGAAAAATTTATGTTCGCGACATCTCTACTTCTTATCTGTTTCTGATGGTATGGCCATATAAACTCCAAGAGTACCCCTCTTTTCCCTCTGTCGCAACTTGGGGGAAAGAAGCGGCCACCGATAAATTAAAACAAAAGAACACAGTGGTGTATTGTATCTCATGCACTCTCTGTTTCCTCCAGTACATTGGTTGCACGACTAATGGCCTTATTCACATGCCAGAAATGTGTCTGCAGTCAGCCTGCATTTTTCAGCGGTGCATGGTCGTGATACAGAGGGTTTAATTGTGCAAGGCTTGGAAAGGGTTACTCCACCATCCAGGGGCGGTAATTATAAAAATAAGCTTTTGAACCGTGAGTCGTTCTGGATCTTCAAAATGGGATCTACTGTACCAAGTGGACTTAATCGGAAACACGACTTGATGTTACATTATTGAATTTTTGATCCATGAGCTGTGTGTGTTCTTTTGTTTTAATTCATCATGCCTTTTAGCATGTGTTGTCAATTTCATTTAAAGGAGGAGCATGTAGTTAGTGCGTCCACCTGTTTCTAGGTGGAGGCTCTATATATATAACCTCCTCCTCAGTATGTGAATGTCATGAGGAAAAATCTCTCTTGTTCCTGATCCGAAACATGTAACTGGAGTGTAACTGGCTTTTACCCGCACTGAAAAATAAAGGTAACATTTTAATCGAGCTGGACCCCTTCTTTCTTTTTTGTTTTGCTAAAGCCATGGTTCCTGGCTTGGTCCGTGCTCGGTGTGGCGGGGTTTGAGCACGCCTATATTTTTTCTTTCTGCCTACCTTCATTCTTCAGTCAGGTTTGGATCCATGCACATCAACAGGTATGGGTGCCAATCAACAGGTAAGGGTGCGTTTTTGTGTGTGTCAAACAAAGGTGTCAGTTTATGGAAAGATTTGTTTGAGTAAAAATTGGCGCTTCTGTGCAAAATGGAATACTGTCCAGCGTCTATTAGCAGGCCCAGAACACAAAAGCCTTCTTATCTGTTTCTGACGGTATGGCCATATAAACTCCAAGAGTACCCCTCTTTACCCGCTGTCACAAATTGGAGGAAGGAAGCGGCCACCGACGGAGCTATGCCTTTTCTGTTTTTTGTTTTTTGGCCACTGCAATGCAGGTGCAGATCAGTTTATAGTCTGCAACTCTCCACCTATCATGAGATACCATACCTTTTATGGATTTTTGTAGCTGGCAGAATGAGAATGCACCTGTTGTCCAATCAGAGTTCTGTGCTATTATGGAATGTACTTAGCACCTCTGCAATTGCTCTACCTGCTCCAGAAATCCAAAAGCAGGTTCTAACCCAGAATTTTATTGTAGCTATAAACAATAGTGCTCAGTGCCTATAATACATCCATGCTGACTTCTGTGGCTACAATCCTAACCCTTCTCAGCATTTCTTATACATTGAAATGACAGCTCTGTTTAACTGCAAAACAAAATGGCTGCCTCCAGAAAATCAATATGGCAGCCTCCATGAAAATTTCAATAGATGGATCACTGAGTGTGTCACAATGGAACCCTTCAGCATCCATGGATGATGACATCACAATGGACCCTTGCTGTTTTCCTTTCTGGCAGCAGCCATGATCCTTCATTCTTCAGTCAGATGTGGATCCATGCACATCAACAGGTATGGGTACCAATCAACAGGTAAGGTTGTGTTTTTGTGTGTTTCAAATAAAGGTGTCAGTTTATGGCAAGATTTGTTTGAGGAAAAATTGGCTCTTTTATGCAAAATGGAATACTATCCAGCGTCTATTAGCAGGCCCAGAACACAAAAGCCTTCTTATCTATTTCTGACGGTATGGCCATATAAACTCCAAGATTACCGATCTATACCCTCTGTCGCAACTTGGGGGAAAGAAGCGGCCACCGACGGAGCTATGCCTTTTCTGGTTTTTGCTTTTTGGCCACTGCAATGTAGGTGCAGATCAGTTTATTGTCTGCAACTCACCACCTATCATGAGATACCATACCTTTCATGTATTTTTGTAGCTGGCAGAATAATAATGCGCCTGTTGTCCAATCAAAGTTATTTGCTATTATTGAATGTACTTATCACCTCTGCAATTGCTCTACCTGCTCCAGGAATCCAAAAGCAGGTTCTAATGCAGAATTTCATTGTAGCTATAAACAATAGTGCTCAGAGACTAGAATACATCCATGTTGACTTCTGTGGCTACAATCCAAACCCTTCCCAGCAATAGACATGTCGGGAACATAAAATTTTCCGTTCGCGAACTGCAAACGCAAATTTTCGCAAATGTTTGCGATCTGGCGAACCGCCATAGACTTCAATAGGCAGGCGAATTTTAAAACCCACAGGGACTCTTTCTGGCCACAATAGTGATGGAAAAGTTGTTTCAAGGGGACTGACACCTGGACTGTGGCATGCCGGAAGTGGATCCATGGCAAAACTCCCATGGAAAATTACGTAGTAGACGTAGATTCAGGTTTTAATCCATAAAGGGCATAAATCACCTAATATTCCTAAATTGTTTGGAATAACTTGCTTTAAAACATCAGGTATAATGTTGTATCGATCAGGTAGTGTAACGGTTACGCCCGCTTCACAGTGACAGACCAAACTCCCCGTTTAACGCACCGCAAACAGTCCATTTGCACAACCGCAAACTCCCCATTTGCACAAGAATGGATACCAAGCTAGCCATGTCCCGTTCCTTGTCCTCACTGATGTCATTGAAGGTCTCTTCCTCCACCCAGCCACGTACAACACCAAGGGTCCCCAAAAGGTGACAACAAGCCCCCTGGGACGCCTGCTGTGGTTGGTCTTCCACCTCCTCAAAGCCACCTTCCTCCTCTGACTCCTCTTCTTCAGACTCCTCTCTCTGCGTTGCCTCTCTATGCGTTATTATAAGGTGTGTTAAGTAGTACTATTCCTATCAGTTTAATCCCTGTTACGTCCCCTATTAGGGGACGTGTATATGGCATTGATTTTAGGAATGGGGAGATGGAAAAAGATGCTTGGTCGGTCCTCCTACTTCAAATTTGGGGCACTGCGCGTGCAATCTAATGTGCCGCCAGATAGTTGTGGTGTGTTATGTTGTTCTTTTCTTATCAGGTTAATCCCTGTTATGGCCCCTATCAAGGGACGTGTATATGGCATTGATTTTAGGAACGGGAAGATGGAAAAAGATGCTTGGTCGGTCCTCCTACTTCAAATTTGGGGCACTGCGCGTGCAATCTAGTGTGCCGCCAGATAGTTGTGGTGTGTTATGTTGTTCTATTCTTATCAGTTTAATCCCTGGTACGTCCCCTATCAGGGGACATGTATATGGCATTGATTTTAGAAATGGGGAGATGGAAAAAGATGCTTGGTTGGTCCTCCTACTTCAAATTTGGGGCACTGCGCGTGCAATCTAATGTGCCACCAGATATGAGTGGTGTGTTAAGTAGTACTATTCTTATCAGTTTAATCCCTGTTACGTCCCCTATCAGGGGACGTGTATGGAATAGATTTTAGACAACCGCAAAGTATTGTCAATAGTTGACACACTCATGACATAAATTTTATACCTCTATGCGTCAATCTTGGTGTAGTTATGACTGTGCTCGTGCGCACGTTTGGGAGATTGCAGGCGATGGGAGTTTTACAAAGCCTATGGTTGTGCTGAGGTAGTTCAGTGACAGCTAAGTGACCCAGAAAACAATGATTCTGCAGTGTGGGCCCATTGTTGGCCTAGTAGGCTTTAACCCCTTCAGGACCGGGCTCATTTTCACCTTAAGGACCAGACCATTTTTTGGAAATCTGACCAGTGTCACTTTAAGTGCTAATAACTTTAAAACGCTTTGACTTATCCAGGCCATTCTGAGATTGTTTTTTCGTCACATATTGTACTTCATGACACTGGTAAAATGAAGTCAAAAAAATTTTTTTTTTTTGCACAAACAAATACCTAATTTACCAAAAATTTGGAAAAATTTGCAAATTTCTAAGTTTCAGTTTCTCTACTTCTGTAATACATAGTAATACCCCAAAAAATTGTGATGACTTTACATTCCCCATATGTCTACTTCATGCTTGAATTGTTTTGGGAATGATATTTTATTTTTTGGGGATGTTATAAGGCTTAGAAGTTTAGAAGCAAATCTTGAAATTTTCCAGAAATTTACAAAAACTCAATTTTTAGGGACCAGTTCAGGTCTGAAGTCACTTTGCGAGGCTTACATAATAGAAACCACCCAAAAATGACCCCATCTAAGAAACTACACCCCTCAAGGTATTCAAAACTGATTTTGCATACATTGTTAACCCTTTAGGTGTTGCACAAGAGTTATTGGCAAATGGGGAGGAAATTTGATAATTTCATTTTTTTGTCTAATTTTTCATTTTAACCCATTTTTTCCACTAACAAAGCAAGGGTTAACAGCCAAACAAGACTGTATCTTTATTGCCCTGACTCTGCCGTTTACAGAAACACCCAATATGTGGCCGTAAACTACTGTACGGACACACAGCGGGGCATAGAGTGAAAGGTGCGCCGTTTGGTTTTTGGAAGGCTGATTTTTATGGACTGGTTTATTTACACCATGTCCCATTTGAAGCCCCCTGATGCACCCCTAGAGTAGAAACTCCCTAAAAGTGACCCCATCTAAGAAACTACACCCCTCAAGGTATTCAAAACTGATTTTACATACGTCATTAACCCTTTAGGTGTTTCACAAGAGTTATTGGCAAATGGAGATGAAATTTGAGAATTTCATTTTTTTGCCTAATTTTCAATTTTAACCCATTTTTTCCACTAACAAAGCAAGGGTTAACAGCCAAACAAGACTGTATCTTTATTGCCCTGACTCTGATGTTCATAGAAACACCCCATATGTGGCCGTAAACTACTGTATGGCCACACAGCGGGGCGTAGAGTGAAAGGTGCGCCGTTTGGTTTCTGGAGGGCTAATTTTGCTGGACTGTTTTTTTTACACCATGTCCCATTTGAAGCCCCCCTGATGCACCCCTAGAGTAGAAACTCCATAAAAGTGACCCCATCTAAGAAACTACACCCCTCAAGGTATTCAAAACTGATTTTACAAACTTTGTTAACCCTTTAGGTGTTGCACAAGATTTAATGGAAAATAGAGACACAATTTCAAAATTTCACATTTTTGGCAGATTTTCCATTTTAATATTTTTTTTCCAGTTACAAAGCAAGGGTTAACAGCCAAACAAAACTCATTATTTATGGCCCTGATTCTGTAGTTTACAGAAGCACCCCATATGTGCTCGTAAACCGCTGTACGGGCACACGGCAGGGCGCAGAAGGAAAGGAATGCCATACGGTTTTTGGAAGGCAGGTTTTGCTGGACTGTTTTTTTTGACACCATGTCCCATTTGAAGCCCCCCTGATGAACCCCTAGAGTAGAAACTCCATAAAAGTGACGCCATCTAAGAAACTACACCCCTCAAGGTATTCAAAACTGATTTTACAAACGTTGTTAACACTTTAGGTGTTCCACAAGAATTAAATGGAAAATAGAGATTAAATTTCAAAATTTCACTTTTTCGGCAGATTTTCCATTTTAATATTTTTTTTCCAGTAACAAAGCAAGGGTTAACAGCCAAACAAAACTCTTTATTTATGGCCCTGATTCTGTAGTTTACAGAAACACCCCATATGTGGTCGTAAACTGCTGTACGGGCACACGGCAGGGCGCAGAAGGAAAGGAACACCATATGGTTTCTGGAAGGCAGATTTTGCTGGATTGTTTTTAGACACCATGTCCCATTTAAAGCCCCCTGATGCACCCCTAGGTTAGAAACTCCAAAAAAGTGGCCCCATTTTGGAAACTACGGGATAAGGTGGCAGTTTTTTTGGTACTATTTTAGGGTACATATGATTTTTGGTTGCTCTATATTACACTTTTTTGTGAGGCAAAGTAACAAAAAATAGAAATTCAGAAATTTCATCTCCATTTGCCATTAACTCTTGTGGAACACTTAAAGGGTTAACAAAGTTTCTAAAATCAGTTTTGAATACCTTGAGGGGTGTAGTTTCCAAAATGGGGTCATTTTTTGGAGTTTATACTCTAGGGGTGCATCGGGGGGGCTTCAAATGGGACATGGTGTCAAAAAACCAGTCCAGCAAAAACTGCCTTCCAAAAACCATATGGCGCTCCTTTCCTTCTGCGCCCTGCCGTGTGGCCATACAGCAGTTTACGACCACATATGGGGCATTTCTATAAACTAAAGAATCAGGGCAATAAATATTGAGTTTTGTTTGGCTGTTAACCCTTGCTTTGTTATGGGAAAAAATGAATTAAAATGGAAAATTTGCCAAAAAATAGCTGTTTTGGCACTGTTTTTATTTTTTATTATTTACAACGTTCATCTGACAGGTTAGATCATGTGCTATTTTTATAGAGCAGGTTCTTACGGACGTGACGATACCTAATATGTATACTTTTTTATTTATTTAGGTTTTACACAATAATATCATTTTTGACACAAAAAAAAACATGTTTTAGTGTCTCCATAGTCTGAGAGCCATAGTTTTTTCAGTTTTTTGGCGATTGTCTCAGGTTGGGTATCATTTTTGCGGGATGAGATGACGGTTAGATTGGCACTATTTTGGGGTGCACATGACTTTTTGATCGCTTGCTATTACACTTTTTGTGATGTAAGGTAACAAAAAAATAGCTTTTTTGACACCGTTTTTATTTAATTTTTTTTACAGTGTTCACCTGAGGGGTTAGGTCATGTGGTATTTTTTATAGATCAGGTTCTTACGGACATGGCAATACCTAATATGTCTACCTTTTTATAATTTATCAGGGTTTTACACAATAATATTTTTGAAACAAAAAAAAAATCATGTTTTAGTATCTCCATAGTCTGAGACCCATAGTTTTTTTTATTTTTTGGGCCATTGTCTCATGTAAGGGCTCATTTTTTGCGAGATGAGGTGACGGTTTGATTGGTACTTTTTTGGCGTACATGCGACTTTTTTGATCACTTTTATTACCTTTTTTGGGAAGTAAGGTGGGCAACATTTCAATTTCCTCATAGTTTTAATTTTTTTATTTTTATGGCGTTCACCGTGCGGGGAAAGTAACATGACCGTTTTATAGATCAGGTCGTTACGGACGCGGCGATACCTAATATGTGTAGTGTATTTTATTTTTTTTATTTTTATTCAGTGATAAATGTGTTTTTTTGAAACTTTACTTTTTTCACTTTTTTTTACATTTTTTTTTGACCCAGACCCACTTGGTTCTTGAAGATCCAGTGGGTCTGATGTCTGTATAATACAGTACAGAACAATATATATTGTTCTGTACTGTATTTTACACTTGTCTGAACAGATCTCTGCCTTTTAGCATAGATCTGTTCAGCACCATGGACAGCAGGACGCCTGAGAGGCATCCTGTTGCCATGGGAACCTTCCCCGTCTGCTCAGTACTGGTCAGAACTGCGCAGACGGGGAAGGGTAAGTACAGGGCTGAGGGGGGCTCTCTGGGGGCTCTCTCCCTCTCCCATCGGGGGGCTGCAAAGGCACAGCAGCCCCCCGATGGGAGAGGGAGGGAGCTCCCTGCGCTGTTAACCTTTTCCATACAGCGGTCCGTACGGACCGCTGTATGGAAAGAGTTAAACGGCTGACATCGCATCGCAGATGTCAGCCATTTATACCAGGTTGCCAGCAATGTGCTGGCACCCTGGTATCCCCACTAGACACCAACGATCATTGAAGGGGAGGCGGGCGGGGGATCGCGATCCCGCCTGCCGCACCGCCCGCCTCCCGCAGCTTACCGCACCTCCCCACCGCCTGCGACACCCCCCCTGCACCACCCGCCCACATAATATTATTCAGGGGTGCAGGGGGGGTGAAACATCTTTACTTTGGGCATACTAAAGTTTCTGATCCCCGCGGTGACCGCGGGGATCAGAAACCGCAGAAAGCGCTACAAACCGCAGGTCTGAATTGACCTGCGGTTTGCAGCGATCGCCGACATGGGGGGGTCACAGGACCCCCCTCGGCATTGACCTAAGGTGCCCGGCTGTGTGTGACAGCCAGGATCTCAGCGCTGTCACCATGTCTGCAGACATGGTGACAGTTTATGCCATGACGTGTATACTCATCATGGCGCGGTAAGTAGCAGTGCGCCATGACGAGTATACTCGTCATAGGTGGGGAATATTTTCACACTTTCTCCTTCTCTGATCGCTTCCCTGACAGGAATTGGGGCGATCAGAGAAGGAGAAGCACATAGTCCCTCCCTAACCCCCCCTTACCTGCCCGGATGCGCTGTGATTGGTCCCTCTGCAGTAATGGACCAATCACAGCGATCGCGGGCGGGTCAGAGCTCCAATACAGCTCCTGCCGGCTTCTCTGGTTGCCTAGCAACCCCAGCACGCCGGCTTCACTGAAGCTTCAGCGCTTCGCTCCCTGCGCTGACAGTGAAACCCGATCACGTACATGCACGTGGGGATGCGGTGAGGCACCACATTCCCCCACGTACATGTACGTGATGTTGCGTGAAGGGGTTAATGATCACTTTAGATGATCACAAAGAAAATTAATGTTTTATCTATGCAAAATTATCCAGCCGATTGCTTTTGGTCTGTTCACAATGAAGCAACGACCTTATCTTTTGGGGTGTGGCAACATTGCCATTGCCAACACACTCATAGAGGTGGTCGCTTCATTGTGATACGCAAGCCCCTTCACCACGACAAGGTAACAATCACAAAGGGGAATTGACACATGTATGTGCCTTTTTTTGGGGGGAGTTTTGAAGCCACAGTGCAGCACCAGAGGCCAGAAAAATTAGGTATTGTTGCAGCCGCTGCTGTAGCAGCGGCCAGAAAAATTGATGTTTGTTTCTCAGGCAGAAAGTGCCCTAAAACATTGCGGCTTAAACCCTAGTTGGTGGCGGATAAGTCACGCAAGTCATCCAGCATTCAGAGATAAAATACAGCAGCGTGTGGACCATTTTTAGCCCAAGGCAGCTCATCTCATCAGGCCTTTTTTAGTCGAATGCATTGCCCACTGTCAGTCCCTTCAGGATCCATCCCTCATTCATCTTATCAAAGGTGAGGTAATCTAGACTTTTTTGACCTAGGCGACTTCTCTTCTCAGTGACAATACCTCCTGCTGCACTAAAGGTCCTTTCTGACAGGACACTTGAAGCGGGGTAGGCCAGAAGTTCTATCGCAAATTGGGATAGCTCTGGCCACAGGTCAAGCCTGCACACCCAGTAGTCAAGGGGTTCATCGCTCCTCAGAGTGTCGATATCTGCAGTTAAGGCGAGGTAGTCTGCTACCTGTCGGTCAAGTCGTTCTCTGAGGGTGGACCCCGAAGGGCTGTGGCGATGCATAGGACTTAAAAAGCTCTGCATGTCCTCCATCAACAACACATCTGTAAAGCGTCCTGTCCTTGCCGGCGTGGTAGTGGGAGGAGGAGGATTACTTTCACCTCTTCCCCTGTTAGATTCCCGTTGTGCTGTGACATCACCCTTATACGCTGTGTAAAGCATACTTTTTAATTTATTTTGGAACTGCTGCATCCTTTCCGACTTGCGGTAATTCGATAACATTTCAAGCACTTTCTAATTATACCGGGGGTCTAGTAGCGTGGACACCCAGTACAGGTTGTTCTCCGTCAGCATTTTTATACGAGGGTCCCTCAACAGGCACGACAGCATGAAAGACCCCATTTGCACAAGGTTGGATGCCGAGCTACTCATGTCCCGTTCCTCATCGTCAGTGATCTCACTGAAGGTATGTTCTTCCCCCCAGCCACGTAAAACACCATGGGTACCAGATAGGCGACAACGAGCACCCTGGGATGCCTGTTGTGGTTGGTCTTCCTCCTCCTCCTCAAAGCCACATTCCTCCTCTGACTCCTCTTCCTCACACTCCTCTTCCAGCGTTGCCGCAGGTCCAGCAAGCGATGCTGATAAGGCTGTTTCTGGTGGTGATGGTGACCACAACTCTTCCTCTTCCTCTTCAGGCTCATCTACGGCCTGATCCAGCACTCTTCACAGGGCATGCAAAAGGAAGAAAACAAATGGTATGATGTCGCTGATGGTGCCTTCGGTGCGACTGACTAGGTTTGTCACCTCCTCAAAAGGACGCATGAGCCTACAGGCATTGCGCATGAGCGTTCAGTAACGTGGCAAAAAAATACACAGCTCCGCAGAGGCTGTCCTAGCACCCTGGTCATACAAATACTCGTTGACGGCTTTTTCTTGTTGGAGCAGGCGGTTGAACATTAGGAGTGTTGAATTCCAACGTGTCGGGCTGTCGCAAATCAAGGGCCTCACAGTGTAAGGGTTACGCTCACTTCACAGACATTGACAGACCAAACTCCCCTTTTAATGCACCGCAAACAACCGCAAACAGTCCATTTGCCCAACCGCAAACTCCCCATTTGCACAAGGTTGCATACCAAGCTAGCCATGTCCCGTTGATGTCATTGAAGGTTTCTTCCTCCACCCAGCCACGTACAACACCAAGGGTCCCCGAAAGGTGAATTGAATTGATTTTTCGAACGGGGAGATGGTTAAAAAAACGCTGGCTCCCTCCCCTTTGTTTGAATCCACGGTCACTGCGTCTGCATTGTGCAATTTACTGTCACACCTGATATGAGTGGTATTTTCTGTAGTTCTCTTCTCATCAGTTTAATCCCTGTTACGTCCCCAATCTGGGGTCCATTTATTGAATTGATTTTTCGAACAGGGAGATGGTTAAAAAAACGCTGGCTCCCTCCCCTTTGGTTGAATTCACGGTCACTGCATCTGCGCCGTGCAATTTACTGTCACACCCGATATGAGTGGTATTTTCTGTAGTTCTCTTCTCATCAGTTTAATCCCTGTTACGTCCCATATCAGGGAATGCCTTTTGTGAAAAAAAACTTTAGGCCGGGTACCTTCGACTGCCTTCACAGTGACAGACCAAACTCTGATACACCTAACTGAATTGATTTTAGGAACCGGAAGATGGAAAAAGCAGCTTGGCAGTCCTCTTACTCAGAAGTTGGGGCACTGCGCGTGCACAGAGCAATGTGCTGTGACACCCTATATGAGTGGTGTCTTAACTAGTACTATTCCTATCAGTTTAATCCCTGTTACGGGATGAGGTTGCTGATGGTGCCTTCGGTGCGACTGACTAGGTTTGTCACCTCCTCAAAAGGATGCATGAGCCTACAGGCATTGCGCATGAGCGTCCAGTAACGTGGCAAAAAAATTCCCAGCTCCGCAGAGGCTGTCCTAGCACCCCGGTCATACAAATACTCGTTGACAGCTTTTTCTTGTTGGAGCAGGCGGTCGAACATTAGGAGTGTTGAATTCCAATGTGTCGGGCTGTCGCAAATCAAACGCCTCACTGGCATGTTGTTTCACCGCTGGATATCTGAAAAGTGCGCCATGGCCGTGTAGGAACGCCTGAAATGGCCACACACCTTCCTGGCCTGCTTCAGGACGTCCTGTAAGCCTGGGTACTTATGCACAAAGCGTTGTACGATCAGATTACACACATGTGCCATGCACATGTGTCAACTTGCCCAAATTCAGTAGGTGATATACCTGCCCTGACCGTGCTTTGCAGACCAGGTATCAGTGGTCAGATGGACCCTTGCCCCAACACTGTGTGCCAGACATGCCATTACTTCCTTTTGCACAATCGAGTACAGGTTGGGGATTGCCTTTTGTGCAAAGAAATTTCGGCCGGGTACTTTCCACTGCGGTGTCCCAATAGCTACAAATTTTTGGAACGCCTCAGACTCCACCAGCTTGTATGGTAAAAGCTGGCGGGCTAAGAGTTCAGACAAGCCAGCTGTCAGACGCCGGGCAAGGTGGTTTATTTGTGACATTGGCTTCTTACGCTTAAACATGTCCTTGACAGACACCTGACTGTGGGCAGATGAGCAGGAACTGCTCAAGGCGAGAGACGGAGTGGCGGATGGTTGAGAGGGGGCAAAGAGGACAGCAGTGGTTGACGTGGCTGAAGATGCTGGACCAGGAGGAGGATGGCGGCTTTGAGTTTGTGTGCTGCTTGTACTCGTCATCATGTGTTGATCCCATAGGCGGTTGTGATGTGCGATCATGTGCCTTCGCAAAGCAGTTGTACCCAGGTGGGTGTTGGACTTCCCACGACTCAGTTTCTTTTGGCACAGGTTGCAAATGGCATCGCTGTTGTCAGAGGCAGACACACAAAAAAAATGCCACACTGCTGAGCTCTGCAATGACAGCATTCTGGTGGTGGCAACAGCATGCGTTGATTGGCGTGCTGTCTGGCTGACCCCGGGTGCCAATGTATGCTGTCTGACTGTGCCACTAGCTCCTTGCGACGACCTCCCCCTGCTTCCAACTCGTCTCCTCCTCCTCTCTGTCTCCCCATCTGAACTTTCCCCCTGTTCTTCTTCTCTACTAGCGGGCACCCACGTGACATCCACAAACACATCCTCATGATCAACCGCTTCACTTGTATCTGACAACTCAGCAAAGGAAGCAGCAGCGGGTACAACATCATCATCATCACACCGTACGTCCATGTGTGTAATGCTGCCTGACTGAGACATTATCTACATCCTCTGGCAATAATGGTTGCACATCACTCATTTCTTCCAACTGATGTGTAAATAACTCCTCTGAGGGATCAAGTGAAGCGGCTGTGGTGGCTGTGGTGGTAGTGGTGGTGGTGGCGGCAGGCGGGAGAGTGGTAACTTGAAAGGTGCCCGAAGCTAAGCTGGAGGAGGATGGTGCGTCAAGGTTCCGAGCTGAAGCTGTAGAAGATTGGGTGTCCTGTGTTAGCCAGTCAACTATGTCCTCAGAACTTTTCGAGTTCAGGGTACGTGGCCTCTGAACACTGGGCGTTATTCTAGGGCCAAAGGGAATCACAGCAACACGACCACGACGGCCCCTGCGGGGTGGCCTGCCTCTGCCTGTAATTTTTTTTTAGATTAGTTAAGTTGTACTATGCGTGCAAGCTACTGTGACAACAGATATGAGTGGCACTGTGCACTGGCAGAAGTTGGCAGAGTAGACGCTGTAGGGCTGAAACACACGCTTGCAGACAACAAACTGCTATTCAATCTATTACAGTCAAAATTGTATTTTTTTTTTTTTATGTGCACTACTGTTACACCAGATATGAGTTGCACTGGTGTGACACTATGCCCTTGCAGGCCCTGAAACGCACACTTTGTGAAGGAAAATGACTGCTATTATTTCATTCCAAAAAGTCTTTTATGTTTTTAAATGTGCACCACTGTTACACCAGATATGAGTTGCACTGGTGTGACACTGTGCCCTTGCAGGCCCTGAAACGCACACTGAAAATGACTGATATTATTTCACAGTCAACAAAAGTTTTTTTTTTTTAAATGCAAGCTATTGTAACACCAGATATGAGTGGTGGCACAGGGCAAGTGGGCACAGTATACGCTGTGAGCCTGACACACACGCTGGCAGCCACAGGCAGGCAACTGCAATTAGATTACACAGGGGGAAAAAAGCAGACTGATGTTCTAGTCCTAAAAAGGGCTTTTTGGGGTGCTGTCCTTACAGAAGAGATCAGATGAGTCCTTCAGGACTGTAGTGGACACTGAATACACTAGCCTAGCTATCGATTTCCCTATTAAATCAGCAGCAGCTACACTGTCCCTCCTCTCACTAAGAATGCAGCTTCCAAATGAATCTAAAATGGATGCTGTCCAGGAAGTGGGAGGGTCTGGAAAGGAGGGTCTGCTGCTGATTGGCTGGAATGTGTCTGCTGACTGTGAGGTACAGGGTCAAAGTTTACTCAATGATGACGAATAGGGGGCGGACCGAACAGCGCATATGTTCGCCCGCCGCGGCAAACGCGAACAAGCTATGTTCACCGGAAACTATTCGCTGGCAAACAATTCGGGAGATCTCTACACAGCAATTCTTATCCATTGAAATAACAGCTCTGTTTAGGTGCCAAACAAAATGTCTGCCTCTAGAAAATCAATATGGCAGCCTCCATGAAAATTTCAATAGATGGAACACTTAGCGTGTCACAATGGAACCCTTCAGCATCCATGGATGATGACATCACAATTAACCCTTGCTGTTTTCCATCCTGGAAGCAGCCATGATCCTTCATTCTTCAGTCAAGTGTGGATCCATGCACATCAACAGGTATGGGTGCCAATCAACAGGGAAGGGTGCGTTTTTGTGTGTGTCAAAAAAAGGTGCCAGTTTATGGAAAGATTTGTTTGAGGAAAAATTGGTGCTTCTATGCAAAATGGAATACTATCCAGCGTCTATTAGCAGGCCCAGAACACAAAAGCCTTCTTATCTATTTCTGACGATATGGCCATATAATCTCCAAGAGTACCGATCTATACCCTCTGTCGCAACTTGGGGGAAAGAAGCGGCCACCGACGGAGCTATGCCTTTTCTGGTTTTTGCTTTTTGGCCACTGCAATGCAGGTGCAGATCAGTTTATCGTCTGCAACTCACCACCTATCATGAGATACCATACCTTTTATGGATTTTTGTAGCTGGCAGAATGAGAATGCACCTCTTGTCCAATCAAAGTTCTGTGCTATTATGGAATGTACTTGGCACCTCTGCAATTGCATTACCTGCTCCAGGAATCCAAAAGCAGGTTCTAACGCAGAATTTAATTCTAGCTATAAACAATAGTGCTCAGAGACTAGAATACATCCATGCTGACTTCTGTGGCTACAATCCTAACCCTTCCCAGCATTTCTTATCCATTGAAATGATAGCTCTGTTTAACTGCAAAACAAAATGGCTGCCTCCAGAAAATCAATATGGCAGCCTCCATGAAAATTTCAATAGATGGAACACTGAGCGTGTCACAATGGAACTCTTCAGCATCCATGGATGATGACATCACAATGGACCCTTGCTGTTTTCCTTCCTTGAAGCAGCCATGATCCTTCATTCTTCAGTCAGGTGTGGATCCATGCACATCAACAGGTATGAGTGCCAATCAACAGGTAAGGGTGCGTTTTTGTGTGTGTCAAACATAGGTGTCAGTTTATGGAAAGATTTGTTTGAGGAAAAATTGGAGGTTCTGTGCAAAATGGAATACTGTCCAGCGATTATTAGCAGGCCCAGAACACAAAAGCCTTCTTATCTGTTTCTGACGGTATGGCCATATAAACTCCAAGAGTACCCCTCTTTACCCTCTTCCGCAACATGGGGGAAAGAAGCGGCCACCGACTGAGCTATGCCTTTTCTGGTTTTTGCTTTTTGGCCACTGCAATGCAGGTGCGGTTTAGTTTATTGTCTGCAACTCACCACATATCATGAGATACCATACCTTTTATGGATTTTTGTAGCTGGCAGAATGAGAATGCGCCTGTTGTCCAATCAAAGTTCTGTTCTATTATTGAATGTACTTAACACCTCTGCAATTGCTCTACCTGCTCCAGGAATCCAAAAGCAGGTTCTAACCCAGAATTTTATTGTAGCTATAAACAATAGTGCTCAGTGCCTATAATACATCAATGCCGACTTCTGTAACTGCAATCTTAACCCTTACCAGCATTTCTTATCCATTGAAATGACAGCTCTGTTTAACTGCAAAACAAAATGGCTTCCTCCAGAAAATCAATATGGCAGCCTCCATGAAAATTTCAATAGATGGAACACTGAGCGTGTCACAATGGAACCCTTCAGCATCCATGGATGACATCACAATGGACCCTTGCTGTTTTCCTTCCTGGCAGCAGCCATGATCCTTCATTCTTCAGTCAGGTGTGGATCCATGCACATCAACAGGTATGAGTGCTAATCAACAGGTAAGTGTACGTTTTTGTGTGTGTCAAACAAAGGTGTCAGTTTATGGAAAGATTTGTTTGAGAAAAAATTGGCGCTTCTGTGCAGAATGGAATACTGTCCAGCGTCTATTAGCAGGCCCAGAACACAAAAGCCTTCTTATCTGTTTCTGAGGGTATTGCCATATAAACTCCAAGAGTACCCCTCTTTACCCGCTGTCGCAACTTGGGGGAAAGAAGCGGCCACCGACGGAGCTATGCCTTTTCTGGTTTTTGCTTTTTGGTCACTGCAATGCAGGTGCAGATCAGTTTATCGTCTGCATTTCACCACCTTTTATGAGATTCCATACCTTTTATGGATTTTTGTAGCTGGCAGAATGAGAATGTGCCTGTTGTCCAATCAAAGTTCTGTGCTATTATTGCTTGTGGTCCTGGCTACGGTAGGAAACAGAATGGATGAATTAAGTTGGGGAGGAGTGACTTCACTGTCAACTATAAATGGCTGAGTTGTGCCGGAAGCCATGGCCGTGTACGAGCTAAATGAGGGGCATGCCTGATGGTGAGAGAGGTGAAGAAAGGTGAAGGGTGGGAGGGGTAAGAGCACGGCGTCCATGTTGGGAGAGCGAGGCGGCGCTAAATAGACCTCCTTCGCCCCTCCCACAAACACAGGCTGAGCTTCAGCCTTGACTACTTGTGGTCCTGGCTACGGTGGGAAACAGAGTGGATGAATCAAGTTGGGGAGGAGTGACTTGACTGTCAACTATAAATTGCTGAGGTGTGCCGGAAGCCATGGCCTCGTGCGAGCTAAATGAGGGGCAAAAATCAATCGGGTAGGAAAGGTTAATGCGGAACTCATAGAGCTAAGCTGGTGAAGGCTTTGGCAATCTCGACCTGCGGGTTAGGAACGTAGTGCGTGAAACAGGAAGATTGCCATCTGCCCATTTTCTGGATGACGTGCGCTGGGACCCCGTGACTTGACACTGCGGATGCCGCCCCTATGCCAAACGAATGTCCCGAAATGGCCTTGGCGTCGAACCCTAGTCCGTAAGCTAAGATTTTGATGTGGTGAACGAACTGTGATGCCTTGAGATGTTTGGAGTTGAAGGGAAAAAGAGGGCTGCCCGGCGTAGGATCTTTTGAGGTGGCGAATAGCTTTTTGAACACGGCAACCGGGCACCAGTCATTGAAGGTCTGGTAATAGCGAATTTTGACTGGCGGTCCCACTTGAGAAGTTTTGGTGGAGTGGAGTGATAGGGTGCAATGCGTCTGCTGCCAGGATAATTGATCTAAAGTGGGGCCTGCGTGTCCAGGAGAGCTAGTGAATTCCCCAGGCCGTAAGAACCCGTAAAAACATAGGTACATTGCTGCTTTGATCACTATGCTTTTATATGGCCCGAAAGGATCATTGTCTAGGGAGGTGGAAAAGGCCATGAACATTGCCCCGGTGACTGGTTTCCTGCGGGACTCTGGCTTGCTGCTGTTCTTTTGAATCCCTCTCCGGGTGAATTTTATGGCTTGAGACGAAAATATGGACTGGCTGGCTGGGTGATCTAAAGTGAAAAAATGTTGTACTTAATGAAATTGAATGATAGGTGAAGGACTGTGTGACAATAAGCCAGGAATGCCATGACATAAGTTATTCGGTCCAACTGCTCCTGTGGATGTCTGAGGGAGAATTGTATGAAGGTTTCCCACCCTGTCTTGTAGTTCCTGGCTGTATTGAGGGATAAGGAGTTATGGATGAGTGACTTAGCCATTCTGACATGCTTGCTTAATCCATCGCCAGTGTCTCGAGGGTGGGTGGAGGGACCCCTGATGGATCTGCGTCTGGCATTACCTGAAAGAAAACAGGGAAGTTGAAACGAGAGAGGGCATCGGCCGCCGTGTTTGCTGAACCCTGTATAAACCTACATGAGAAATCAAAATTATATTGTAACGCAAGACACACTAGTCTGCGGACAAAAGGCATGATTTGTGGAGAAGAGGAACGGCCTTTGCTGAGGATTTCTACGACTGCCTGATTTTCTGTGACAAAGATGACTGGCTTATTCCTCCAAATCTCCCCCCAGATCTGGGCAGCTGCGACGATGGGATAGATTTCTAGAAGTGGAGAGGATTTGATGGCACTCTGAACGGAAGAAATCTGAGGCGGCCAAGGACCCGCAAACCAGTGGTTGTTAAATATGGCTGCAAACCCTTTTGAAGCTGCTGCGTCGGAAAAGAGTGTGGGTGAATTGTGGTCCCACGAAGGGACGAAGAGGGAGATGGTATTCCAGTTTGAAAGGAAATAGTGCCACATGTGGAGATCGGCCGTTGCGGCGGCATCGAGATGGATCAAAGCGTCCTGATCCGAGGCAGCAGGTAAAAGTTGCAGCAATCTGGAAATGAAAGCCCGCCCCTGAGGCATGATCTTAGAGGCAAAATTTAACATTCCCAGAAGTGACTGGAGTTCGACCTTGGCGAGGGTCCTGGCCGTGACCGATTTCCTGATGGAATCTTGAATTTTTTTGAGTTTGTCGTCGGGCAATCTGGCTTCCATCTTACCAGTGTCCAAGATGATCCCCAGGAAGGTTATTACTGAAGATGGACCTTCAACTTTTGCCGGGGCAACCGGGACGTTTAGTTTCGAAAATATGTCGAGAAGTACCTGGAGCTGATTGGGTGCTTGATCTGAGGTCTCGATCAACAGAAAGTCATCAAGATAGTGGATGACCCTGGAGCATTCGCCGTGATTGACCAAGACCCAGTGGAGAGCTATGGCGAATTGATCAAACAGCCAGGGGCTGCTCTTTGATCCAAAGGTCAATCTGTTTGCAAAATAGTACAGTTCCCTCCACTTGATGCCATAGAACTTCCATAATTGAGGTGAAAATGGAAGAAGTTTAAAGGCGTCGGCAATGTCTGCCTTGGAAAGTTAAGCACCTGATCAACCAGCTGGAGAATCAACCGAATGGCTTCATCCAAGGAAGAGTACTGCATGGAGAAGTCCTCAGAAGGAATGAGCGGATTTAAACTAGGTGTGCTAGAAGCATGAGGAGCAGAAAGGTTGAATATCAGCCTTTTTTTAATTAGAATTTTTTTTTGTGACCAGACCAATGGGGTTGACCCTCAAGATGTCAAAGGGGGAACTGCAAATGGACCCAGGAGAAAACCCTTGCTGATCTCCGACTGAATGAGGGAGTCCACTGATTCTGGATCTGCCATGGCGGAACGGAGATTGGAGCCTTCCCATGTTGTCTGTGGGGAGGAAACTAGCCCTGTGTGGAACCCCTGTGAAAACCCAGAAATCAAAAACTGCATGAATGTGGGGTCGTGATGATGCAAAAGGAGGGCGGCTAGTAGATCGATGTTGACTCCAGCTAGTCATAGATGTTTAGACGACAAGACGACTGGGGATGGGCCCTGAAACAAATGGAGCAAACGTGAAAAGCCTTGCATTTTGCAAAATAACAGTCAGACCAATTGAAATTATCGCAGACCTGACTTCTGCCCCAAAACACTATGGGCCTGCCCCATTTGTCGACGTTCTGCCCTGAACTTGAAGAACCGGAAGGGATGGCAGAGGGTCTACCTTGGGCCAGAGATCCTGAATTGGGACACCAGTCGGAGGAATGCGAGATGGATTGACAAGTTGCACAGGTGGGTGCTTTTAGACCCGCAAAATGCCTGCAAAAGAGCTCCATGTCTAGAGTGGACCAATCCGTGATGTGCTGGAATTGGGACAGAGCAGCAGCGGCTTTGGCAGAGAACGAGCGATGGTAGTCATAAAAAGCATGACCTCCATACTCGTGTCCCAAATCAGTGACCCTGTATAGGTAGGTGTCGAGTTCCTCCCTACGGTGTGGTTGGGCAGAGCATAGGATATCCCGGGATAGGCTGAAAGCCAGCCGAAACTCCGGAATGGAGAGTTTTTTGTGCAACCGGGCATCTTTGGATTTAAGAACCACTGACACGTCTCCACATGCAATGGTCTTGTTTTCGTTGGAATCGTGGGTGGAAATGAGTATGGAAGCCAGGTTTATGTCTTTACCTGCCAAAATATCTTTCCGGATGTTGTCAGGAACGAAGTGTGACGGGGCAATGGTAAAGGAGCTGGGAGCCCTACCTGGGGTTGGGGCATGAGTGGCGGAGGGGCCTGGAACCGGAGAGGTAGGAATGTTCGGAATTGACGGCCTGGTCTCCACAACCAGCAACCTGGTCTGGATTTCAGACACTGAACTGGCAAGAGTGTTGATGGTTGAGTGAAGCTGGGCCAGCGCTGTCTGGATCGTGGACAGGGACACTTGTTCTTCCGCAGCTAAGATAGGCTCAGCAGTTAGCAGTCTGAACAACTCTGCGTTGCGAGCCGAGGCAGGATAGCGGATGCCTCTCCTAGTTAGTTCGGTCATTAGCTTTGGAATGGTCCACTGCCTGAACGAAAGATCGCTGCCATGGGCCGAGCTGGGTGATTCCAGAATGGAGCGAGTCTCAGCGATATCGGAGGTGTGGGACATCGTGCTGTGAAATAAATGACGGAAAGTAAGGAGGGTGGTAGAGCCACCTGACACCATCGAGTGAACCTGCGGAACCCTCTGAAAGTAAACACCGAAGTGTGACAAAAACCGTCACCAAAAAGAGGGGTAAGAGGGCTGACCCACCTGACAAGCTGGCCTAGATTACCTGAAAGAAAGGCGACATACATGATTCCAGACAGATCCTGAAGGACGAAGTAGTGAAAACCGAACTTACCTGGACTTGGCGTATGATACTGTGAAACTGGAATGACCTGGATGGAAAGGGACTTAAGACTGGTACCTGGAGGAAATCACCTAAACAAAATTTGAACCAGACAGACCTCTGGGATGACCCTGGAAAACATAGGGTGAGGCTTGAGAGATGCTGGAGATAAAGTAGAACCCGACGTGGATCAGGGAGCGGAAGCCAGCGATGTCAAGGAACTTAACCGTGCCTGATACATGTGAGGCAAGAGCGCGAAACGAATGACCTGATGCGTATCAGGCGGTCAGGAACCCGTGAACTAGCTGCGTGGCTAGTGGCAAATGCCCCTGAGGCGCATCAGGGTCCAACTAGGTTGAAACGGCCTGATGTGTGTCAGACAACCGATGTACCTGCTGCGTGGCAGGACTGTGAAGAAGCACCTGATGCGTGTCAGGAAATACAAAAATGACAGAAAAAGAAAAACATGTCCCTGATGCGTGTCATGCGGTGAATGAACCTGATGCGTGTCAGGAAAATAACACATGGACTGCTGCGTGGCAGACAAAAGATCGAACAAACCTGATGCGTGTCAGGAAAAAATAAAATGAAATGACATGAATCTGCTGCGTGGCATACAAATGACCGGATAAAACCTGATGCGTATCAGGACAATGAAATGACATGAATCTGCTGCGTGGCATACAATGACCGGACAAACCTGATGCGTATCAGGACAATGAAATGACATGAATCTGCTGCATGGCATACAATGACCGGACAAACCTGATGCGTGTCAGGACAATGAAATGACATGAATCTGCTGCGTGGCATACAAATGACCGGATAAAACCTGATGCGTATCAGGACAATGAAATGACATGAATCTGCTGCGTGGCATACCATGACTGGATAAAACCTGATGCGTGTCAGGACAATAAAATGACATGAATCTGCTGCGTGGCATACAATGACCGGATAAAACCTGATGCGTGTCAGGACAATAAAATGACATGAATCTGCTGCGTACGTATAAAGGCAAGTTGTTTACTGTGTAAGCAAAAGAGAGAGGGCGCACCATAGGGTAAAAACGTTTGGAAATTCAGATTAAATCCCAATTTGGGAGGCTCACCTTGCAGGGTTGCGCAAATATAGGCACAACGCTAATGTAGGCATGTGGGAGATGATTTAATCCCCAATATGAAGGTTGGTATGCAGCCACGGATGTAGATGTCCTCGGATGAGCGTGCCTAGGCCCACACAGAGGATTAAAATGACAGGAAGAAAAGGAACATCTCTCGGCGCAAGGAACCAACCAGAGGTAGACGGTGAATCTTCAACAGTTTTATTGCAATCACACAACGCGTTTCGGGGAAAGGGTTCCCTTCATCAGGTGAAGAAAATTGCATAGAGAGTGGACAAACATGCTGGATATATATACACAAAAATGGTCACATGCAAACAAGGTCAAAGGGGAGGTGGGCGTTACCTCAAGCAGAAACAAAAGTCATTGGTACATAAAATAATGCAAATAGGTATACAACTGAACAAACTAACCCTTGGAGTTTACAGACTAATTCATAAATGTATTTATAAAACATTAACATGAAGAAGCATCGCCTCTAGATGTAGCCCATGGCTGGGGAGGAGGAACAGCATCACACAGAGTCACATGACCGCAGTTCCGATCATGTGACTTGTGATGCAATGCTTGTTGCTGGGAGACAGGATGCTAAACAGCCGGCTTAGAAGGAAACTCGGCATACTGAAAGGTCCTGCGTCATGCTGCTTTCTTGATATGATCAGCAGAGGGTAAGCGTCTAAGTCTACTGGGGGCCAGAACACTCTTAAGGGTTTGTGCCCTCCTGAAAGTCAGTCTAGGCTGACCAGGTAGCATTTGCCTCAGGTGTGGGTCCTTTTTCTGCATTCAAATCATTATTTTGTATCTTGGACTAATGCTGTCAGATTCATGCATTTATTTTTATTTTACTTTTAGTGAAATAGGGCGTCACATCTCTTCTTTCTGTAGCGCTGCTGATCATATCAAGAAAGCAGCATGACGCAGGACCTTTCAGTATGCCGAGTTTCCTTCTAAGCCGGCTGTTTAGCATCCTGTCTCCCAGCAACAAGCATTGCATCACAAGTCACATGATCGGAACTGCGGTCATGTGACTCTGTGTGATGCTGTTCCTCCTCCCCAGCCATGGGCTACATCTAGAGGCGATGCTTCTTCATGTTAATGTTTTATAAATACATTTATGAATTAGTCTGTAAACTCCAAGGGTTAGTTTGTTTTGTTGTATACCTATTTGCATTATTTTATGTCCCAATGACTTTTGTTTCTGCTTGAGGTAACGCCCACCTCCCCTTTGACCTTGTTTGCATGTGACCATTTTTGTGTATATATATCCAGCATGTTTGTCCACTCTCTATGCAATTTTCTTCACCTGATGAAGGGGACCCTTTCCCCGAAACGCGTTGTGTGATTGCAATAAAACTGTTGAAGATTCACCGTCTACCTCTGGTTGGTTCCTTGCGCCGAGAGATGTTCCTTTTCTTCCTGTCATTAATCTGCTGATTGGCATACAAATGACCTGATAAAACCTTATGCGTGTCAGGAAAATAAAATGACATAAACCTGCTGCGTGGAAGACAAATGACCGGATAATTTTTTTTATTATTATTTTTTTTTTTTAGCACCGAATGAATGGGGAGCCGCCGGATCCCATGTGAGGCGCATGGCGGCTTCAAGGCCGCCAGAAAGAAATCGCCGAATATCATATATCCGGTCGCTGCCTGTGCCAACCATGGGACAATCCCTGAGAAATATAATGAATCGGTGATGCACTTCTGAGGGACCTGACCTTTTCACTTGGGTGACCTGATACAGGCACGAGTGCCTGATATTAGAGTTGAGCGAACACCTGGATGTTCGGGTTCAAGAAGTTCGGCCGAACTTCCCGGAAATGTTCGGGTTCGGGATCCGAGCCCGACCCGAACTTCGTCCCGAACCCGAACCCCATTGAAGTCAATGGGGACCCGAACTTTTCGGCACTAAAAAGGCTGTAAAACAGCCCAGGAAAGGGCTAGAGGGCTGCAAAAGGCAGCAAAATGTAGTTAAATCCCCTGCAAACAAATGTGGATAGGGAAATGAATTAAAATAAAAATAAAATAAATAAAAATTAACCAATATCAATTGACGAGAGGTCCCATAGCAGAGAATCTGGCTTCATGTCAGCAGAGAATCAGTTTTCATGTCATAGCAGAGAATCAGGCTTCACGTCACCCACCACTGTAACAGTCCATTGTCACATATTTAGGCCCCGGCACCCAGGCAGAGGAGAGAGGTCCCATAACATAGAATCTGGCTTCATGTCATAGCAGAGAATCAGGCTTCACGTCACCCAACACTGGAACAGTCAATTGTCAGATATTTAGGCCCCGGCACCCAGGCAGAGGAGAGAGGTCCCATAACAGAGAATCTGGCTTCATGTCAGCAGAGAATCAGTCTTCATGTCATAGCAGAGAATCAGGCTTCACGTCACCCACCACTGGAACAGGCCACTGTCACACATTTAGGCCCAGGCACCCAGGCAGAGGAGAGAGGTCCCGTAACAGAGAATCTGGCCTTATGTCAGCGCAGAATCAGTCTTCATGTCATAGCAGAGAATCAGGCTTCACGTCACCCAACACTGGAACAGTCCATTGTCAGATATTTAGGCCCCGGCACACAGGCAGAGGAGAGAGGTCCCATAACAAAGATTCAGGCTTCATGTCAGCGACTCAGCAGAGAATCAGTCTTCATGTCATAGCAGAGAATCAGGCTTCATGTCACCCACCACTGGAACAGGCCACTGTCAGATATTTTTAGGCCCCGGCACCCAGACAGAGGAGAGGTTCATTCAACTTTGGGTTGCCCTGCAATATAATGGTAAAATGAAAATAAAAAAAGGATTGAATGAGGAAGTGCCCTGGAGTACAATAATATATGGATAAGGGGAGGTAGTTAATGTCTAATCTGCACAAGGGATGGACAGGTCCTGTGGGATCCACGCCTGGTTCATTTCTATGAACGTAAGCTTGTCCACATTGGCTGCAGACAGGCGGCAGCGTTTGTCTGTAATGACGCCCCCTGCCGTGCTGAAGACACGTTCAGACAAAACGCTGGCCGCCGGGCAGGCCAGCACCTCCAAGGCATAAAAGGCTAGCTCTGGCCACGTGGACAATTTGGAGACCCAGAAGTTGAATGGGGCCGAACCATCAGTCAGTACGTGGAGGGGTGTGCACAGGTACTGTTCCACCATGTTAGTGAAATGTTGCCTCCTGCTAACACGTTCCGTATCAGGTGGTGGTGCAGTTAGCTGTGGCGTGGTGACAAAACTTTTCCACATCTCTGCCATGCTAACCCTGCCCTCAGAGGAGCTGGCCGTGACACAGCTGCGTTGGCGACCTCTTGCTCCTCCTCTGCCTTCGCCTTGGGCTTCCACTTGTTCCCCTGTGACATTTGGGAATGCTCTCAGTAGCGCATCTACCAACGTGCGCTTGTACTCGCACATCTTCCTATCACGCTCCAGTGCAGGAAGTAAGGTGGGCACATTGTCTTTGTACCGTGGATCCAGCAGGGTGGCAACCCAGTAGTCCGCACACGTTAAAATGTGGGCAACTCTGCTGTCGTTGCGCAGGCACTGCAGCATGTAGTCGCTCATGTGTGCCAGGCTGCCCAGAGGTAAGGACAAGCTGTCCTCTGTGGGAGGCGTATCGTCATCGTCCTGCGTTTTCCCCCAGCCACGCACCAGTGATGTGCCCGAGCTGCGTTGGGTGCCACCCCGCTGTGAACATGCTTCATCCTCATCCTCCTCCACCTCCTCCTCATCCTCGTCCTCCTCGTCCTCCAGTAGTGGGCCCTGTCTGGCCACATTTGTACCTGGCCTCTGGTGTTGCAAAAAACCTCCCTATGAGTCACTTCGAAGAGACTGGCCTGAAAGTGCTAAAAATGACCCCTCTTCCTCCTCCTCCTCCTCCTCCTGGGCCACCTCCTCTTCCATCATCGCCCTAAGTGTTTTCTCAAGGAGACATAGAAGTGGTATTGTAACGCTGATAACGGCGTCATCGCCACTGGCCATGTTGGTGGAGTACTCGAAACAGCGGAACAGGGCACACAGGTCTCGCATGGAGGCCCAGTCATTGGTGGTGAAGTGGTGCTGTTCCGCAGTGCGACTGACCCGTGCGTGCTGCAGCTGAAACTCCACTATGGCCTGCTGCTGCTCGCACAGTCTGTCCAGCATGTGCAAGGTGGAGTTCCACCTGGTGGGCACGTCGCATATGAGGCGGTGAGCGGGAAGGCCGAAGTTACGCTGTAGCGCAGACAGGCGAGCAGCGGCAGGATGTGAACGCAGGAAGCACAAACAGACGGCCCGCACTTTATGCAGCAGCTCTGACATGTCGGGGTAGTTGTGAATGAACTTCTGCACCACCAAATTCAGCACATGCGCCAGGCAAGGGATGTGCGTCAAACCGGCTAACCCCAGAGCTGCAACGAGATTTCGCCCATTATCGCACACCACCAGGCCGGGCTTGAGGCTCACCGGCAGCAACCACTCGTCGGCCTGTTGTTCTATACTCTGCCACAACTCCTGTGCTGTGTGGGGCCTGTCCCCCAAACATATGAGTTTCAGAATGGCCTGCTGACGTTTACCCCGGGCTGTGCTGAAGTTGATGGTGAAGGTGTGTGAAGGATTTTATCGGATACTTGGTTGTGCAGGGAAGGCACGGCTCTCTTGGAGAAGTAGTGGCGGCTGGGAACAACATACTGTGGGACAGCAAGCGACATGAGCTGTTTGAAGCTGTCTGTGTCCACCAGCCTAAATGACAGCATTTCATACGCCAGTAGTTTAGAAATGCTGGCATTCAGGGCCAGGGATCGAGGGTGGCTAGGTGGGAATTTACGCTTTCTCTCAAATGTTTGTGAGATGGAGAGCTGAACGCTGCCGTGTGACATGGTTGGGATGCTTGGTGACGCAGGTGGTGGTGTTGGTGGTACATCCCATGTTTGCTGGGCGGCAGGTGCCAACGTTCCTCCAGAGGCGGAGGAAGAGGCCGAGGCGGCAGCAGAAGAGGCTGAGGCGGCAGCAGCAGAAGAGGTAGCAGGGGGAGCCTGAGTGACTTCCTTGTTTTTAAGGTGTTTACTCCACTGCAGTTCATGCTTTGCATGCAGGTGCCTGGTCATGCAGGTTGTGCTAAGGTTCAGAACGTTAATGCCTCGCTTCAGGCTCTGATGGCCCAGCGTGCAAACCACTCGGGTTTTGTCGTCAGCACTTTGTTTGAAGAAGTTCCATGCCAGGGAACTCCTTGAAGCTGCCTTTGGGGTGCTCGGTCCCAGATGGCGGCGGTCAGTAGCAGGCGGAGTCTCTTGGCGGCGGGTGTTCTGCTTTTGCCCACTGCTCCCTCTTTTGCTACGCTGTTGGCTCGGTCTCACCACTGCCTCTTCCTCCGAACTGTGAAAGTCAGTGGCACGACCTTAATTCCATGTGGGGTCTAGGACCTCATCGTCCCCTGCATCGTCTTCCACCCAGTCTTGATCCCTGACCTCCTGTTCAGTCTGCACACTGCAGAAAGACGCAGCAGTTGGCACCTGTGTTTCGTCATCATCAGAGACGTGCTGAGGTGGTATTCCCATGTCCTCATCATCAGGAAACATAAGTGGTTGTGCGTTAGTGCATTCTATGTCTTCCACCACTGGGGAAGGGCTAGGTGGATGCCCTTGGGAAACCCTGCCAGCAGAGTCTTCAAACAGCACATAAGAGACTGCTGCATAACTTGAGGCTCAGACAGTTTCCCTGGTATGCATGGGGGTGATGTGACAGACTGATGGGCTTGGTTTTCAGGCGCCATCTGTGCGCTTTCTGCAGAAGACTGGGTGGGAGATAATGTGAACGTGCTGGATCCACTGTCGGCCACCCAATTGACTAATGCCTGTACCTGCTCAGGCCTTACCATCCTTAGAACGGCATTGGGCCCCACCAAATATCCCTGTAAATTCTGGCGGCTACTAAGACCTGAGGTAGTTGGTACACTAGGATGTGTGGCTGTGGCAAAACGACCACGTCCTCTCCCAGCACCAGAGGGTCCACTAACACCACCACGACCATGTCCGCGTCCGCGTCCCTTACTAGATGTTTTCCTCATTGTTACCGTTCACCACAATAAGAAAAATATTATTTGGCCCAATGTATTGAATTCAAATTCAGGCCTTTTTTTACAGACACCTAACACTATCTGGCTATCTATTTAGGTACCGTATTACACTAATACAGGCACAGCAGTAATGACAGATTTAGCTGAATATAAATTTGAGGCCTATTATTTAGGCGCTGGGTGACAGGTAGACGTTTACAGACAGAATTAGACTTGGAAATGCACAGTAGAGTGTGTGTGAAGTTATTGAGAATGACCCTATCAGCACCTTGAATCTAATATACCCTTTTAATGAATAGATTTAAAGTAGCCCTGATACAGCAGAAACCACTAATTTAGGAAATTGCTAAGTTGGGAATTGTATTTCAACCCAGAACAAAAATATATCCTTTGCCAGACAGCAGACAGTATTACAATTGGCTGGCCACAGCTGAAACACCAGATTTAGGGTACTGCTATTTTCAATTGTATTTTACCCCTCAATAAAATAGCAAGCACAGCCAAGCCCCTGATGTAGGATATAGCAAAAAAAATAACCACACTATTGATGTTTAAATGGACTTGGTGGCAGCTTGCCCCTGATGTAGGATATAGCAAAAAAATAACCACACTATTGATGGTTAAATTGACTTTGTGGCAGCTTGCCCCTGATGTAGGATATAGCAAAAAAATAACCACACTATTGATGGTTAAATGGACTTGGTGGCAGCTTGCCCCTGATGTAGGATATAGCCAAAAAATAACCACACTATTGATGGTTAAATGGACTTGGTGACAGCTTGCCCCTGATGTAGGATATAGCAAAAAAATAACCACACTATTGATGGTTAAATGGACTTGGTGGCAGCTTGCCCCTGATGTAGGATATAGCAAAAAAATAACCACACTATTGATGGTTAAATGGACTTGGTGGCAGCTTGCCCCTGATGTAGGATATAGCCAAAAAATAACCACACTATTGATGGTTAAATGGACTTGGTGGCAGCTTGCCCCTGATGTAGGATATAGCAAAAAAATAACCACACTATTGATGGTTAAATGGACTTGGTGGCAGCTTGCCCCTGATGTAGGATATAGCCAAAAAATAACCACACTATTGATGGTTAAATGGACTTGGTGGCAGCTTGCCCCTGATGTAGGATATAGCAAAAAAAATAACCACACTATTGATGGTTAAATGGACTTGGTGGGAGCTTGCCCCTGATGTAAGATATAGCCAAAAAATAACCACACTATTGATGGTTAAATGGACTTGGTGGCAGCTTGCCCCTGATGTAGGATATAGCAAAAAATAACCACACTATTGATGGTTAAATGGACTTGGTGGCAGCTTGCCCCTGATGTAGGATATAGCAAAAAAATAACCACACTATTGATGGTTAAATGGACTTGGTGGCAGCTTGCCCCTGATGTAGGATATAGCAAAAAAATAACCACACTATTGATGGTTAAATGGACTTGGTGGCAGCTTGCCCCTGATGTAAGATATAGCCAAAAAATAACCACACTATTGATGGTTAAATGGACTTGGTGGCAGCTTGCCCCTGATGTAGGATATAGCAAAAAAATAACCACACTATTGATGGTTAAATGGACTTGGTGACAGCTTGCCCCTGATGTAGGATATAGCAAAAAAATAACCACACTATTGATGGTTAAATGGACTTGGTGGCAGCTTGTGCTGACGCACCACAAGTCACAAAATGGCCGCCGATCACCCCAGAAAAAAGTGACAGAAAAACGCTCTGGGCAGCCTATAAACAGTGAGCAATTGAATAGCAGCAGTTCAATGATCCACAGCTGTAGATCGATCACTGACTTAAGTGTTTTGGATGAGTTAATCACTGCCTAATCTCGCCCTAACGTCGCAGCTGCAACCTCTCCCTACACTAAGCACAGCAGAGTGACGTGCGGCGTTACGTGACTCCAGCTTAAATAGAGGCTGGGTCACATGCTGAACTGGCCAATCACAGCCATGGCTGTGATGGCCTCGTGGGGCAAGTAGTATGACGCTTGTTGATTGGCTGCTTTGCAGCCTTTCAAAAAGCGCCAAGAAAATGACGAACACCGAACCCGAACCCGGACTTTTACTAAAATGTTCGGGTTCTGGTCCGTGTCACGGACACCCCAAAATTCGGTACGAACCCGAACTATACAGTTCGGGGTCGCTCATCCCTACCTAATATGTTCTGTGCATTTAAAAGGTAAGTGAATACTGAAACCGACTCCCAGAGGGATGACCGGCCTCATGATGTCACAGTATTGAGGCTATTATATGACAGACGCCGAACATGTCAAATTATTTATTTAAGCTGCACTGCTGGTTATCGTAAATGTATGTGCACTGTTGGAGCAGAAAGAGTATGAAACGCTGATCGCCTGTAGCAAGCGGCGACCTGAGCGTCTGGCGTTGCCTAGGAGACTGGTGCAGAGAGTAGGGGCCCAGTCTCACGGGAACACGTACGGCGAGCTGAATGTAACTGGATGCAAGAAAGAAACAGCGCCGAGGCTCCCAGGACGGGGAGCAGCTCAAGTCGCCGCTTGGCTTACCGGAGGTGAGAGGACAGGCTGGGTGCGGGTATGACTTCAGAGCGGAGGCCCGAAATGGAGCGGCAACGAGGCTGGAGCGGCGGCGTGTGGACCTAACCCGGAAGTGATGGGACGTCACGTAAGAGCGCAGCGTCCATGATGGGAGAGCGAGGCAGCGCTAAATAGGCATCCTTCGCCCCTCCCACAAACACAGGCTGAGCTTCAGCCTTGACAACATGTACTTAGCAGCTCTACAATTGCTCTACCTGCTCCAGAAATCCAAAAGCAGGTTCTAACACAGAATTTAATTGTAGCTATAAACAATAGTGCTCAGAGACTAGAATACATCCATGCTGACTTCTGTGGCTGCAATCCTAACCCTTACCAGCATTTCTTATCCATTGAAATGACAGCTCTGATTAACTGCAAAACAAAATGGCTGCCTCCAGAAAATCAATATGGCATCCTCCATGAAAATTTCAATAGATGGAACACTGAGCGTGTCACAATGGAACTCTTCAGCATCCATGGATGATGACATCACAATGGACCCTTGCTGTTTTCCTTCCTGGCAGCAGCCATGATTCTTCATTCTTCAGTCAGGTTTGGATCAATGCACATCAACAAGTATGGGTGCCAATCAACAGGTAAGGGTGCGTTTTTGTGTGTGTCAAACAAAGGTGTCAGTTTATGGAAAGATTTGTTTGTGCAAAATGGAATACTGTCCAGCGTCTATTAGCAGGCCCAGAAGACAAAAGCCTTCTTATCTGTTTCTGGCGGTATGGCTATATAAACTCCAAGAGTACCCATCTTTAAACTCTGTCGCAACTTGGAGGAAAGAAGCGGCCACCGACGGAGCTATGCCTTTTCTGGTTTTTGCTTTTTGGCCACTGCAATGCAGGTGCAGATCAGTTTATCGTCTGCAACTCACCACCTATCATGAGATACCATACCTTTTATGGATTTTTGTAGCTGGCAGAATGAGAATGCACCTGTTGTCCAATCAGAGTTCTGTGCTATTATGGAATGTACAGGGTGGGCCATTTATATGGATACACCTTAATAAAATGGGAATGGTTGGTGAGATTAACTTCCTGTTTGTGGCACATTAGTATATGTGAGGGGGGAAACTTTTCAAGATGGGTGGTGACCATGGCGGCCATTTTGAAGTCGGCCATTTTGAATCCAACTTTTGTTTTTTTCAATAGGAAGAGGGTCATGTGACACATAAAACTTATTGGGAATTTCACAAGAAAAACAATGGTGTGCTTGGTTTTAACGTAACTTTATTCTTTCATGAGTTATTTACAAGTTTCTGACCACTTATAAAATGTGTTCAATGTGCTGCCCATTGTGTTTGATTGTCAATGCAACCCTCTTCTCCCACTCTTCACACACTGATAGCAACACTGCAGGAGAAATGCTAGCACAGGCTTCCAGTATCCGTAGTTTCAGGTGCTGCACATCTCGTATCTTCACAGCATAGACAATTGCCTTCAGATGACCCCAAAGATAAAAGTCTAAGGGGGTCAGATCGGGAGACCTTGGGGCCCATTCAACTGGCCCACGACGACGAACAGTTTCCTGGAAAGTGGATTGATCTAGGAATGCTCGGACCTGACACCCATAATGTGGTGGTGCACCATCTTGCTGGAAAAACTCAGGGAACGTGCCAGCTTCAGTGCATAAAGAGGGAAACACATCATCATGTAGCAATTTCGCATATCCAGTGGCCTTGAGGTTTCCATTGATGAAGAATGGCCCCACTATCTTTGAATACCATATACCACACCATACCATCAATTTTTTTGTTCCAACAGTCTTGGAGGGATCTATCCAATGTGGGTTAGTGTCAGACCAATAGCGGTGGTTTTGTTTAACGTCACCATTCACATAAAAGTTTGCCTCATCACTGAACAAAATCTTCTGCGTAAACTGAGGGTCCTGTTCCAATTTTTGTTTTGCCCATTCTGCAAATTCAGTGCGCCGATCTGGGTCATCCTCGTTGAGATGCTGCAGTAGCTGGAGTTTTTAAGGGTGCCATTTGTGAGTAGCTAATATCCGCCGAAGGGATGTTCGACTAATGCCACTCTCCAGTGACATGCGGCGAGTGCTACGCTGTGGGCTCTTGCTGAATGAAGCTAGGACAGCCACTGATGTTTCTTCATTAGAGACAGATTTCATGCGTCCACAGTTTGGCAAATCCAACACTGAACCAGTTTCACGAAACTTAGCAAGCAGTTTGCTAACTGTAGCATGGGAGATGGGTGGTCTCGTAGGGTGTCTTGCATTGAAATCTGCTGCAATGACCCGGTTACTGTGTTCACCAGACAGCAACACAATTTCTATCCGCTCCTTATGTGTTAACCTCGGCGACATGTCAATGGCTGTAAACAAAGAAAAACTTGTAAATTAACTCATGAAAGAATAAAGTTACGTTAAAACCAAGCACACCATTGTTTTTCGTGTGAAATTCCCAATAAGTTTGATGTGTCACATGACCCTCTTCCTATTGAAAAAACAAAAGTTTAAATTCAAAATGTCCGACTTCAAAATGGCCACCATGGTGACCACCCATCTTGAAAAGTTTCCCCCCTCACATATACTAATGTGCCACAAACAGAAAGTTAATATCACCAACCATTCCCATTTTATTAAGGTGTATTCATATAAATGGCCCACCCTGTACTTAGCACCTCTGCAATTGCTCTACCTGCTCCAGGAATCCAAAAGCAGGTTCTAACCCAGAATTTCATTGTAGCTATAAACAATAGTGCTCAGTGCCTATAATACATCCATGCTGACTAACGTGGCTGCAATCCTAACCTTTACCAGCATTTCTTATCCATTGATATGACAGCTCTGTTTAACTGCAAAACAAAATGGCTGCCTCCAGAAAATCAATATGGCAGCCTCCATGAAAATTTCAATAGATGGAACACTGAGCGTGTCACAATGGAACCCTTCAGCATCCATGGATGATGACATCACAATGGACTCATGCTGTTTTCCTTCCTGGCAGCAGCCATGATCCTTCATTCTTCAGTCAGGTTTGGATCCATGCACATCAACAGATATGCCAATAAACAGGTAAGGGTGCGTTTTTGTGTGTGTCAAACAAAGGTGTCAGTGTATGGAAAGATTTGTTTGAGGAAAAATTGGCGTTTCTGTGCAAAATGGAATACTGTCCAGCGTCTATTAGCAGGCCCAGTACACAAAAGCCTTCTTATCTGTTTCTGACGGTATGGCCATATAAACTCCAAGAGTACCCCTCTTTACCCTCTGTCGCAACTTGGGGGAAAGAAGCAGCCACCGACGGAGCTATGCCTTTTCTGTTTTTTGCTTTTTGGCCACTGCAATGCAGGTGCAGATCAGTTTATCGTCTGCAACTCACCACCTATCATAAGATACCATACCTTTTATGGATTTTTTTAGCTGGCAAAATGAGAATGCGCCTGTTGTCCAATCAAAGTTCTGTGCTATTATGGAATGTACTTAGCACCTCTGCAATTGCTCTACCTGCTCCAGGAATCCAAAAGCAGGTTCTAATGCAGAATTTCATTGTAGCTATAAACAATAGTGCTCAGAGACTAGAATACATCCATGCTGACTTCTGTGGCTACAATCCTAACCTGTCACGGATGGTGTTACAGAAAACTAGAAGACACAAATGAAGATCCGACTGACTTGATCTAAAACTAAGGAGCAAAAGGGTAAGCCCTGTAACAATGCTAGCTCTCTCCTTTACTGCTCAGCCTTTGCAAAAATCTCAATGGTAGAAATTTGCATACCCTCGTTCCTCGACTGTATGACACCTGAACACCCTATAATAGTGAGGGGACACGACCACCGGCTCCTTACACTTAATACGGAGGGAGTCAGGGTCACCTAAGATCAAACCCACAGGAAAACAGAAATAAAGAAACAGACTTATCTTGTGGATGCAGTAGTAACAGCTTCTAGCTTCCGCACACTCCAGGAAGTTGTATAAACCGTGAAGTGATGCAGTATGGGAGGGGATTTAAAGGGATGCAATCAGTGCAACTACATGACAACTGAGAGAGGGAAACGAGATGACAAAGGGAAAGCAAAACAAAAGAACCTCAAGCAGGAGGTTCTGAAGAAAGTCTGTCAGAGCTTCTCAGATGTATGGCGGTGACATAACCCTTCCCAGCATTTCTTATCCATTGAAATGACAGCTCTGTTTAACTGCAAAACAAAATGGCTGCCTCCAGAAAATCAATATGGCAGCCTCCATGAAAATTTCAATAGATGGAACACTGAGCGTGTCACAATGGAACCCTTCAGCATCCATGGATGATGACATCACAATGGACCCTTGCTGTTTTTCTTCCTAGCAGCAGCCATGATCCTTCATTCTTCAGTCAGGTGTGGATCCATGCACATCAACAGGTATGGGTGCCAATCAACAGGTAAGGGTGCGTTTTTGTGTGTGTCAAACAAAGGTGTCAGTTTATGGAAAGATTTGTTTGAGGAAAACTTGGCGCTTCTGTGCAAAATGGTATACTGTCCAGCGTCTATTAGCAGGCCCACAACACAAAAGCCTTCTTATCTGTTTCTGACGGTATGGCCATATAAACTCCAAGAGTACCCCTCTTTACCCTCTGTCGCAACTTGGGGGAAAGAAGCGGCCACCAGCGGAGCTATGCCTTTTCTGGTTTTTGCTTTTTGGCCACTGCAATGCAGGTGCAGATCAGTTTATCGTCTGCAACTCACCACCTATCATGAGATACCATACCTTTCATGTTTTTTTGTAGCTGGCAGAATGAGAATGCACCTGTTGTCCAATCAGAGTTCTGTGCTATTATGGAATGTACTTAGCACCTCTGCAATTGCTCTACCTGCTCCAGGAATCCAAAAGCATTTTCTAACCCAGAATTTCATTATAGCTATAAACAATAGTGCTCAGTGCCTATACTACATCCATGCTGACTTCTGTGGCTGCAATCCTAACCCTTCCCAGCATTTCTTATCCATAGAAATGACAGCTCTGTTTAACTGCAAAACAAAATGTCTGCCTCCAGAAAATCAATATGGCAGCCTCCATGAAAATTTCAATAGATGGAACACTGAGCGTGTCACAATGGAACCCTTCAGCATCCATGGATGATGACATCACAATGGACTCTTGCTGTTTTCCTTCCTGGCAGCAGCCATGATCCTTCATTCTTCAGTCAGGTTTGGATCCATGCACATCAACAGATATGGGTGCCAATAAACAGGTAAGGGTGCGTTTTTGTGTGTGTCAAACAAAGGTGTCAGTGTATGGAAAGATTTGTTTGAGGAAAAATTGGCGTTTCTGTGCAAAATGGAATACTGTCCAGCATCTATTAGCAGGCCCAGAACACAAAAGCCTTCTTATCTGTTTCTGACGGTATGGCCATATAAACTCCAAGAGTACCCCTCTTTACCCTCTGTCGCAACTTGAGGGAAAGAAGTGGCCACCGACGGAGCTATGCCTTTTCTGTTTTTTGCTTTTTGGCCACTGCAATGCAGGTGCAGATCAGTTTATCGTCTGCAACTCACCACCTATCATAAGATACCATACCTTTTATGGATTTTTTTAGCTGGCAGAATGAGAATGCGCCTGTTGTCCAATCAAAGTTCTGTGCTATTATGGAATGTACTTAGCACCTCTGCAATTGCTCTACCTGCTCCAGGAATCCAAAAGCAGGTTCTAACGCAGAATTTCATTGTAGCTATAAACAATAGTGCTCAGAGACTAGAATACATCCATGCTGACTTCTGTGGCTACAATCCTAACCTGTCACGGATGGTGTTACAGAAAACTAGAAGACACAAATGAAGATCTGACTGACTTGATCTAAAAGTAAGGAGCAAAAGGGTAAGCCCTGTAACAACGCTAGCTCTCTCCCTTACTGCTCAGCCTTTGCAAAAATCTCAATGGTAGAAATTTGCATACCCTCGTTCCTCGACTGTATGACACCTGAACACCCTATAATAGTGAGGGGACACGACCACCGGCTCCCTACACTTAATACGGAGGGAGTCAGGGTCACCTAAGATCAAACCCACAGGAAAACAGAAATAAAGAAACAGACTTATCTTGTGGATGCAGTAGTAACAGCTTCTAGCTTCCGCACACTCCAGGAAGTTGTATAAACCGTGAAGTGATGCAGTATGGGAGGGGATTTAAAGGGATGCAATCAGTGCAACTACATGACAACTGAGAGAGGGAAACGAGATGACAAAGGGAAAGCAAAACAAAAGAACCTCAAACAGGAGGTTCTGAAGAAAGTCTGTCAGAGCTTCTCAGATGTCTGGCGGTGACATAACCCTTCCCAGCATTTCTTATCCATTGAAATGACAGCTCTGTTTAACTGCAAAACAAAATGGCTGCCTCCAGAAAATCAATATGGCAGCCTCCATGAAAATTTCAATAGATGGAACACTGAGCGTGTCACAATGGAACCCTTCAGCATCCATGGATGATGACATCACAATGGACCCTTGCTGTTTTTCTTCCTAGCAGCAGCCATGATCCTTCATTCATTCAGTCAGGTGTGGATCCATGAACATCAACAGGTATGGGTGCCAATCAACAGGTAAGGGTGCGTTTTTGTGTGTGCCAAACAAAGGTGTCAGTTTATGGAAAGGATTGTTTGAGGGAAAATTGGTGCTTCTGTGCAAAATTGAATATTGTCCAGCGTCTATTAGCAGGCTCAGAACACAAAAGCCTTCTTATCTGTTTTTTGACGGTATGGCCATATAAACTCCAAGAGTACCCCTCTTTACCCTCTGTCGCAACTTGGGGGAAAGAAGCGGCCACCGACGGAGCTATGCCTTTTCTGGTTTTTGCTTTTTGGCCACTGCAATGCAGGTGCAGATCAGTTTATCGTCTGCAACTCACCACCTATCATGAGATACCATACCTTTAATGTTTTTTGTAGCTGGCAGAATGAGAATGCGCCTGTTGTCCAATCAAAGTTCTGTGCTACTATGGAATGTACTTAGCACCTCTGCAATTGCTCTACCTGCTCCAGGAATCCAAAAGCAGGTTCTAACCCAGAATTTCATTGTAGCTATAAACAATAGTGCTCAGTGCCTATAATACATCCATGCTGACTTCTGTGGCTGCAATCCTAACCCTTCCCAGCATTTCTTATCCATTGAAATGACAGCTCTGTTTAACTGCAAAACAAAATGGCTGCCTCCAGAAAATCAATATGGCAGCCTCCATGAAAATTTCAATAGATGGAACACTGAGCGTGTCACAATGGAACCCTTCAGCATCCATGGATGATGACATCACAATGGACTCTTGCTGTTTTTCTTCCTGGCAGCAGCCATGATCCTTCATTCTTCAGTCAGGTTTGGATCCATGCACATCAACAGATATGGGTGCCAATAAACAGGTAAGGGTGCGTTTTTGTGTGTGTCAAACAAAGGTGTCAGTGTATGGAAAGATTTGTTTGAGGAAAAATTGGCGCTTCTGTGCAAAATGGAATACTGTCCAGCATATATTAGCAGGCCCAGAACACAAAAGCCTTCTTATCTGTTTCTGACGGTATGGCCATATAAACTCCAAGAGTACCCCTCTTTACCCTCTGTCGCAACTTGGGGGAAAGAAGCGGCCACCGACGGAGCTATGCCTTTTCTGGTTTTTTGCCTTTTGGCCACTGCAATGCAGGTGCAGATCAGTTTATCGTCTGCAACTCACCACCTATCATGAGATACCATACCTTTTATGTTTTTTTTGTAGCTGGCAGAATGAGAATGCGCCTTTTGTCCAATCAGAGTTCTGTGCTATTATGGAATGTACTTAGCACCTCTGCAATTGCTCTACCTGCTCCAGGAATCCAAAAGCATTTTCTAACCCAGAATTTCATTATAGCTATAAACAATAGTGCTCAGTGCCTATAATACATCCATTCTGACTTCTGTGGCTGCAATCCTAACCCTTCCCAGCATTTCTTATCCATTGAAATGACAGCTCTGTTTAACTGCAAAACAAAATGGCTGGCTCCAGAAAATCAATATGGCAGCCTCCATGAAAATTTAAATAGATGGAACACTGAGCGTGTCACAATGGAACCCTTCAGCATCCATGGATGATGACATCACAATGGACCCTTGCTGTTTTTCTTCCTGGCAGCAGCCATGATCCTTCATTCTTCAGTCAGGTGTGGATCCATGCACATCAACAGGTATGGGTGCCAATCAACAGGTAAGGGTGCGTCTAGGGGTCTTTCATTTTCCCCGTCTTGTCAGGCGGATATTTACTGCACCATTATAGATCTAAATAGATTTGTACGGGGCCTGACTGTGAAAAAACACTTTGCGGATTGTCAGGATTCCACCCCAGCCCTCTCCAATGAGCCCTCCTTGCCCGTGGGTGTTGATGTTTTTGATGTTCCATGCCATTCATCTGTGTCTTCTTTTGCCTTTTCAGAATTGTCTAATCTATCTTTTTTACAGCAATCCCGCACTATTCCTGATTCTGATCCGGGCAATGATTTTGCACATAAGTTCAGTATTCATAATCCTGGGTTTTATCCCATACATTCACGCACTCCTGCCATGGACCATTATCAGGAATTAGTTATACGGGATCTATTTGCTCTACAAGCGGACATGCAATCGCCTAGGGCAACTGTTTTCAATAATTTGTCACATACTGAGCGACAGGCCTTGTCCGAACTCGAGTCAATGCCCGACATTTCTATTAAATCAGCTGACAAGGGGGGAGCGGTGGTCATCCTGGATAAAGCTATTTATAAATTACAAAATACACTAATGTTAGAAGATAACTCTTTATATGAGGAGCTTGCAGGTGACCCCACTCCTCTCTTCCAGCAACGAATACAATGCCTCTTGTAGAAGGGTTTGGAGAGTGGTTATCTGAATCAACGTCAAAGGGACTTTATTTTTGTCCAATTTCCAGTGATCCCCATTTTCCACTCCCTTCCCAAGATACACAAGGGAGGTTTTCCTCCTTCAATGCGTCCTATTGTGTCGGGCATTGGCTCGTTTTCGGAACATCTCTCAGCCTGGGTTGATTCTCTGCTCCAGCCTCTGGTGCAGGATATACCAGGTTTCCTGCAGGATACAAGGAGTGTTCTGCAGGCCTTTCACAGCCTAAAGTGGGAGTCACGTTTTGCATGGATTTCTGCAGACGTGACTTCTCTCTACACCGTTATTCCACACGATTTGGCCATCAAGGCATTAAGTTGGTTTCTTGCTGTGTATTCAAATTTTTCTATTCCTTTTCAGGGCTACGTGTGTGATGTATTTTTTTTTCTATTAAAACACAATTTTTTTTATGTTCAATGACAGGTTTTTCCTGCAATTATCGGGAGTTTCTATGGGAGCCAAATTCTCCCCTTCCCTGGCCAATGTGTATATGGCCTGGTGGGAACAGGCATTTTTGTTCTCCCCGACTAATTCCTGGGCATCCTCTCTGGAGTGGTATGGCTGTTACATCGACGACCTGCTATTCATATGGTCGGGTGATGTGGCGGCCATACCACTCTTTGGGGAGTTTTTAAATTGCAACACATGCAATTTGAAATTCACTCTGCATTCTCATGCCACTTGTATTTCTTTTCTGGATTTGTCTCTTGAGGGTGATGCGCGCACCAATTCAATTTACACCCGCATCTTTCGCAAAGAAACTGCGGGCAATACAATTCTCCATGCGGCATCTTGCCATCCTACTCATATTGCCAAAAATATTACCAAGGGTGAGTTTATTCGCATTAGACGAAACTGCACTCAGGACGCAACATGCCGTATGGAGATGCGCTCTGCGGCCTCTCGCCTTACCATCAGACAATATTCCCAGCACGGTTTGGAACACGCCCAGAAACAAGCTCTGTCCATACCCAGACAGACATTATTATTTACTCACCATAATCGCACACGTCGCTCTGAGAATACTAACCAGTCACGGCATTCTCGTTTGCCTGTTTTTGTCACTGCCTATAGTACACAATATTCCCAGATTTGCAACATAGTAAGAAAGCACTTACCTATATTGTCAACGGATGACCAATGGTGTAGCATCTTGAAAGGTGGCATTTTGTGCTCAGCCCGCAGAGCGCCCACGCTGGGTAATAGACTCTGCCCCTCTCTATTCACTGAGGGGGCACGAGCCTCTCCAGTTTGGTTGCGGTTTCTCGGCAGTTATAAATGCGGGCATAAGATCTGTACGTGTTGCTAGTATATGCCACCTGGCAAGGACGTTTTTTCCTATGCCATGAATAAATGTTTTTCCATCAAACAAAACATTAACTGTAACACCACTCATGTGGTTTATTGTATTTCATGCACCCTCTGTTCCCTCCAGTACATTGGCTGCCCCACCAATGGCCTTAAGGTTAGACTATGCAGGCAAATCTCTGACATTCCTCATTCACATGCCAGTACAGTGTTCATTTTAGAACATGGTCAGATATCACAGTCAAGTATCAAAATAATGCCAATGTGACACCTGACACCTGACCCTGACACCTGACTCTCACATCTGACTCTCATATCTGAGTTTGACTTATTCTCTTCATAGGTTAGGGTCAAAGTGAGAATGAGTTGAACAAAAATCCCAAGCTTATACAAGGAAAGCTCGGTGGTAATGCTGTTGCCCCATGTCCAGGCTTTCTGAGTTCAAAACCCCTTTCAGCCTCAAAAAAATGTTTACATTTTATTATGCCCTAGGTAAGAGGCAAATTTAAATGATGTGTGACGCTGATATCTCACGTCCTTCACTTGTCAGTATCACAAAACATTTTAGTTTTACTGTGGTTTTGTATGCTACATCACATAGATGAACAAAAATCACATCTCATCCAAGGCAAGCTGGTAGCTCAGTGGTAATGCTGTTGCCCCATGTCCAGGCTTTATGAGTTCAAAACCCCTTTCAGCCTCTAGAAAATGTTTAAATTTTATTATGCCCTAGATAAGAGGCAAATTTAAATGATGTGTGACGCTGATATCTCACGTCCTTCACTAGTCAGTGTCACAAGGGATCTTAGGTTTACTGTGTTTTTTGCTATACTACATCTCATAGATCGAAAAAAATCACAAACTTTTGTGTCTAAAGCTATAGCTCAGTGGTGAGACACTTGCTTGGCATGTAGGGTTCAAAACACCTTCCAGGCTTTTAATAAAATTTATATTTTATATTTTATTGAGCTCTAGATCAGAGACCAATTCAAATGGTGTGTGATGTAAGTAGTCCTTTTTTATTTTATTAAGAGTACATGGGCAGCACTATAGTAAAGGGGCCCTGTATACAGAGCTGTATCCTGGATTTTACATATCTACTGTATATATGTGTATTATACACACAGTGTGCTATAGCTTCACCACACTGAGATCTGCTCAGAAAGCTGAAATACATATTATTGGTTTATCCACAGACACAATATATGATCATACAGATCGCAGTCTATGTGATAGCTTCTAAGTATAGAAAGACCATGTGCTAATGTTATAGCTTGGAGGTTACATTAATGGCTTTGCATGTTGAAGTCCCCAGAAAGATATATGTTTTTTTCTTTATTAGCATATACTATAATAAATAATATGTCATTAACCCATAGGATACCAGTGCTGTACATGTATGTCGCTGGAAACACATTCACAAATCCCAGCGCCATACAGGTACAGCGCTCTGATCGGGTGGCCACAGGAGCTACTCCCGCCCGATCAGCTGCAGGGGTCCGGCAGGAACTAATAGTTGGACCCCTGCTGTATGCGCCGGCATTGGTGAAAACACTGATGCCGGCTCATTAACCCTTGCACTGCCGCGGTCAGCGCTGATGGCTGCATGTGCTGTATCCCCGTGGTGCTGTGACATCAGCCTGCTGTCTAGCCCTGTCAGTCAATGGGGGGAGGGGTGTGGGTGCAGAGCACAGGGGGTGTTATAGAGCATTGCTCAGAATATTCAGCCCCGCCTCTGAGGACTCGCATTGTTTATTTGCATATGAATCTCTGCATATCTCTGCAGCTATTTATCATACATAATCAGCATAATGAGCCCTACCAGGCAGTATGTATGGTCTAATAGGGTTGATTCTGGTGACAGAACCTCTTATGGACACCTGTGCATTTCCGATCACCGCTGTGCGGCGGGCAGTGTTAGGAACGGTGTGCCTGCTGAAATCATTCAGAAGGCACCCTGTGCCAATGCCCCCCTTCCCCATACCGGCGATCGCTGCTAACCGCAGGTCAATTCAGACCTGCGGTTTGCACCATTTCCAGGTTATTCAGGTCTCCGGTGACCCGGAATAGGAGGGTGATCAGTGGTGTAATATACACCACCAATCACCCTCCGTAGATCCTGTGAGGTGGCGGTGACGGAGGATGAGGGTGAGGATCGTCTGTGATTGGTTGGAGGGACTGACCTGGAGATAACGTCCTGGAGCTCTGCTCTCCCCGTCCACAGACTTCTGTGTGAGTAAGGAGAGAGGAGCCCTGTGTCGGTCCATCTGCATCCCACACGATCCGCCGCCATCCGTGGCCCCTGAGACCCCATAAAGTGCTATCTGGCATATAAACATTTAGGGGGAGCTTTAGGTTAGGCAGGGGTAGTGGAAAAAAAACTATTTTTTGTGTGCAGCACCCGGATCTGAGGGTGTCTAGGGTCCACAGCAACTTGTGCGACCCCCGTCCCCCCAGGGGTGCTGCAGCATGCCCCCCCCCCCATATTTTTTTTCTTTTTGTAGGTGCGCTGATTGTGACCGGCACACTTAGCTGTAAAAGAGCGCCTAACCACTGTTAGCGCATCGCCCACCCCACCGCTGATCAGCTTGGTACCGCTCATCAGCGAGTTTTTGGGCTGTGAGCAATTTTCCGGGGATTCTGTTAGGTTAGGGTGGGTTAGGGTAGGGTATACATAAAAACACACCGGCCCCCCCCCCACACACACACTAAATAAAGTTTTACACACACACGCACGCACTCTCCTTTAGCATTCTAAGATGGCTCGCCAGATGTTCTCGGCCGAGGAGGCATACACCCAGCTGCTCTCTGACTCCGAGAGCCCCAGTGAGGACGAGGATGACCCCACTTTCCTGTTGTCATCCTCATTCTCCTCATAATCTAGTGATGATGATGAGCCCCAAGGCGGTGGAGACTCCGCCAGGCGGAGCCAGGAGCCCCCCATGCCAGGAACCCTGTGGCCCACACTAGTATGAGCAGCCCTGGGGCTCATACTAGTTTTCTGGCTCACCAGGTAAATTCACCTGAGCCCTCTACCGGTGAACTTGGCTGGAGTACCCCAGAGGATTTTGAGCCCTTGATTCCTGACTTTGTTGGACAACCAGGAATCCAGATTCGCACAGTGGGCTTCACTGAATATGACATTTTTAGTTTTTTTTCAGTGAACAATTTGTGAATCTGATGGTGGAGCAAAGAAACTTGTTCGCCCAACAGTTTATAGCCCAATTTCTCCCGAAAGAGAAATACCTCATATGTGGATGTAGAGTGATCTGCGGGTGAACTACACGGCTCAGAAGAGAGAGAGCGCAATTGGGATTTTGGACAACCAAAATCCCAATGGCGCTCCTTCTCTTCTGAGCCATGTAGTTCGCCCGCAGAGCACTTTACGTCCACATATGGGGTATGTCCTTACACGGGAGAAATTGGGCTACGAATTTTGGGGCGCTTTTTCTCCTATTACTCCTTGTAAAAATGAAATAAAAGGGGCTACAAGAACATGTTTGTGTAAAAAAAGGAGATTTTGAATCTTCTCCTCCACTTTGCAGCTATTCCTGTGAAGACTGTGGAGAAATAAATTAAAATGGGGGAAGGGGATTATAAATTTAGTACTCCATGGAAGTGTGGCACTTCCTGAAGCAACAGTCAATACAGAGGCCAGGATGATCGGTGCAGGCACGTGTCACACTGAGTGGTGGTGTCCTTCCGTTACCCCCTCCTGTTACACACGCTGCACTTTTTTTTGGGACCGTCCCTTCTTTCCAGTATGGGGGAACCACACCTGGAAAGTGTTGGCCAGGGACGATCCTGGTGCCTCCAGTTCCTGAGGTACTCCGGCCTGCTCTTTCCCAGTCAGAAAAGATCAGGGCCTTGAGGACTGCCTCCTAGAACTGAAGGAATTTCTCTGTGTTGCCAGCGCTCCGGGATAGTACAAAAGAGTTCTACAAGGCAACCTGCACCAAGTAGACCGCAACTTCTTTGTACCATGCTCGGGTTTTGCGCATGGCGTTTAGGGTTGCCACCTTTTCTTCAAGCCAAACCCGAACAGAAGGGAGGGCCCCCTTCCAGGCCCCACCCATGTCCCGCCTCCAGCCACACCCATGTCCCGCCTCCACCCCTGGTCGCTGTCGCACCACGATCGTTACGCCCCCTGATCCCGTCACTACAGAAATACAGCGCCTCATACCTCTTACATCCAGTGACATCTCCTTTGATGTAGATGTTCTCTTTCCTCATCTTCTCCTTTCAGACCTTCAGACCAGACTACCATTTTGTCGCCATTTTTCGTCTCTGCAGTTTGACAACAACAACAAAAAAAATCTTAGTTTACTACTTTTCCATCATCCTCTGGACAAATCATCCTACTACCCCCAATACTGTGCCGCTGTGCACCCCAATACTATACTGCAGAAACAGATAAACCCCCTGATAATACTAGTACAATGCCGAGCCCCCCATATAAAATACCCCTTCTTTGTGGCCTCAGTAGAAGCCCCCAAATAATGTGCCAGTAAGAAGTGCCCCCCATAGATGCCCCCCCCATGTGTCAGTAAGAAGTGCCTCTTTTCTCCCCCCCAATATGTGCCAGTATAAGGTGCCTCTTCCCCCCTTCCCTTATATGTGCCAGTATCAAGTACCTCATTTCTCTCCCCCCCAATATGTGCCAGTATAAAGTGCCTCTTCCCCCCCTTCCCTTATATGTGCCAGTATCAAGTGCCTCATTTCTCCCCCGCCCAATATGTGCCAGTATAAGGTGCCTCTTCCCCCCCTTCCCCCATATGTGGCAGTTTCAAGTGCCTCATTCCCCCCCCAATATGTGCCAGTATAAGGTGCCTCTTTCCACCCCTTCCCCTATATGTGCCAATTTCAAGTGCCTCTTTTCTCCACCCCCCCAAATATGTGCCAGTATAAGGTGCCTCTCCCCCCCTTCCCCCATATGTGCCAGTTTCAAGTGCCTCATTTCTCCTCCTCCTCAATATGTGCCAGTATAGGGTGTCTCTTTCCACCCCTTCCCCCATATGTGCCAATTTCAGGTGCCTCTCTTCTCTAAAAAAAAACAAAAAAAAAACTTTTACTTACCTCCAACGATGCGATGCAGGCCTCTTCCCGGCCTGTGTACCATGCTGTACGGCTCAGGAGGCGTGATGGCGTCATTGCGCCGCCTGCACCGGCCTGCAGCCTATCAGAGGAACAGGGGAGGGAGACGCCTCTCCCTCCCCTGCCGCAGCACAGCCATCTGTATCGCTGTCCTGAGGACGGCGATACAGATGACTATGGAGATGAGCTCTTCCACAATGGAAGCGCTCATCTCCCTGTGCCCAGCCACCGCCGCCATCATTCACAGCTGATCCTGTGCCCGGGTCTGACAAAGGCTTGTACCCGGGCACAGGATTTCAAACCCGGACTGTCTGAGTAATTCCCGTACGGGTGGCAACCCTATTCTGAGCAATGCTCTATAACACCCCCTGTGCTCTGCACCCACACCCCTCCCCCCATTGACTGACAGGGCTAGATAGCAGGCTGACATCACAGCACCACGGGGATACCGCACATGCAGCCGTCAGCGCTGACCACTTAATGAGCCGGCATCAGTGTTTTCACCGATGCCGGTGCATACAGCAGGGGTCCAACTATTAGTGCCTGCCGGACCCCTGCAGCTGATCGGGCGGGAGTAGCTCCTGTGTCCGCCCGATCAGAGCGCTGTACCTGTATGGCGCTGGGATTTGTGACCGTGTTTGCAGCGACATACATGTACAGCGCTGGTATCCTATGGGTTAATGACATATTATTTATTATAGTATATGCTATTAAAGAAAAAAACATATATCTTTCTGGGTACTTCAACATGCAAAGCCATTAATGTAACCTCCAAGCTATAACATTAGCACATGGTCTTTCTATACTTAGAAGCTATCACATAGACTGCGATCTGTATGATCATATATTGTGTCTGTGGATAAACCAGTAATATGTATTTCAGCTTTCTGAGCAGATCTCAGTGTGGTGAAGCTATAGCACACTGTGTGTTTAATGCACATATATACAGTAGATATGTAAAATCCAGGATACAGCTCTGTATACAGGGCCCCTTTACTATAGTGCTGCCCATGTACTCTTAATAAAATAAAAAAGGACTACTTACATCACACACCATTTGAATTTGTCTCTGATTTAGAGCTCAATAAAATGTAAAATATTAATTTTATTAAAAGCCTGGAAAGAGTTTTGAATCCATGAACACTACATGCCAAGCAAGTGTCTTACCACTGAGCTATAGCTTTAGATGCCAAATGTGGTGATTTTTTTGATCTATGAGATGTAGTATAGCAAAAAACACAGTAAACCTACAGTAGGTGAACCCGATTTTGTGTCAATCTCGCTGTATTTCTCGGCGAGATTGAGCACATACGAGCCCCATCGCGGGAGCCAGCGCCGAGCTGGCTTGCCGCAATGGAGAGCAAGCGCGTCATAGAAGCGACGGGAGATCCGACTTGGATTCCCGCCAATTCTACACGTGTGCGGCGTTTGTTATGAATCCTGAGGGGGAAGTCCCCGCCGGATTTTAAATAAAAATCCGGCCTGGGTCCCGCCCTCAGGAGCATACCGGGCCCTTAGGTCTGTTATGGGTTGTAAGGAGAGCCCCCCCTACGCCGAAAAAAACGGCGTAGGGGTCCCCCTACAATCCATACCAGACCCGTATCCAAAGCACGCTACCCGGCCAGCCAGGAAGGGAGTGGGGACGAGCGGGCGCCCCCCCCCCCCCCCTCCTGAGCCGTACCAGGCTGCATGCCCTCAACATGGGGGGTTGGGTGCTCTGGGGCAGGGGGCGCACTGCGGCCCCCCCCACCTCAGAGCACCCTGTCCCCATGTTGATGAGGACAGGGCCCCTTCCCGACAACCCTGGCCGTTGGTTGTCGGGGTATGCGGGCGGGAGGCTTATCGGAATCTGGGAGCCCCCTTTAATAAGGGGGCCCCCAGATACCGGCCCCCCACCCTAAGTGAATGAGTATGGGGTACATCGTACCCCTACCCATTCACCTGCAAGAAAAGTGGTAAAAACACAAATAAACCACACAGTGTATTAAAATATTTTATTTTTCTGCTCCGGAGGCCGCCCCCTGTCTTCTTTATTAGCTCTTTTACCAGGGGGGGGCTCTTCTTCTTCCGATATCCCGACGGGTCTTCTCCGCTATCCGGGGGGGTCTTCTCAACTCTCCGGGGTTCTCCTTATGTCTTCTCCTTCTGTCTTGTTGTCTCCTTCTGTCTTCTGTCTCCGGGGGGGGGCTCTTCTTCTTCCGATATCCCGACGGGTCTTCTCCGCTATCCGGGGGGGTCTTCTCAACTCTCCGGGGTTCTCCTTCTGTCTTCTCCTTCTGTCTTCTCCTTCTGTCTTCTCCTTCTGTCTTCTCCTTCTGTCTTCTCCTTCTGTCTTCTCCTTCTGTCTTGTTGTCTCGGCGCACCCCGATTCTTCGTCTTCTCTTCTTGTTTTCGCCTCTCTCTGTTGTTGACTCGGCGCACCCCGGTTCTTCGTCTCGCGAGACTCGGCGCACCCCGATTCTTCGTCTCGCGAGACTCGGCACACCCCGATTCTTCGTCTCGCGAGACGAAGAACCGGGGTGCGCCGAGTCAACAACAGAGAGAGGCGAAAACAAGAAGAGAAGACGAAGAATCGGGGTGCGCCGAGACAACAAGACAGAAGGAGAAGACAGAAGGAGAACCCCGGAGAGTTGAGAAGACCCCCCCGGATAGCGGAGAAGACCCGTCGGGATATCGGAAGAAGAAGAGCCCCCCCCGGAGACAGAAGACAGAAGGAGACAACAAGACAGAAGGAGAAGACAGAAGGAGAACCCCAGAGAGTTGAGAAGACCCCCCCGGATAGCGGAGAAGACCCGTCGGGATATCGGAAGAAGAAGAGCCCCCCCCGGAGACAGAAGACAGAAGGAGACAACAAGACAGAAGGAGAAGACAGAAGGAGAACCCCGGAGAGTTGAGAAGACCCCCCCGGATAGCGGAGAAGACCCGTCGGGATATCGGAAGAAGAAGAGCCCCCCCCTGGTAAAAGAGCTAATAAAGAAGACAGGGGGTGGCCTCCGGAGCAGAAAAATAAAATATTTTAATACACTGTGTGGTTTATTTGTGTTTTTACCACTTTTCTTGCAGGTGAATGGGTAGGGGTACGATGTACCCCATACTCATTCACTTAGGGTGGGGGGCCGGTATCTGGGGGCCCCCTTATTAAAGGGGGCTCCCAGATTCCGATAAGCCTCCCGCCCGCATACCCCGACAACCAACGGCCAGGGTTGTCGGGAAGGGGCCCTGTCCTCATCAACATGGGGACAGGGTGCTCTGAGGTGGGGGGGCCGCAGTGCGCCCCCTGCCCCAGAGCACCCAACCCCCCATGTTGAGGGCATGCAGCCTGGTACGGCTCAGGAGGGGGGGGGGGGGGGCGCTTGCTCGTCCCCACTCCCTTCCTGGCTGGCCGGGTAGCGTGCTTTGGATACGGGTCTGGTATGGATTGTAGGGGGACCCCTACGCCGTTTTTTTCGGCGTAGGGGGGGGCTCTCCTTACAACCCATAACAGACCTAAGGGCCCGGTATGCTCCTGAGGGCGGGACCCAGGCCGGATTTTTATTTAAAATCCGGCGGGGACTTCCCCCTCAGGATTCATAACAAACGCCGCACACGTGTAGAATTGGCGGGAATCCAAGTCGGATCTCCCGTCGCTTCTATGACGCGCTTGCTGGGATGTGCTGTCGCTATCCCAGTGAGTGCGAGATCTCGGCACCACGTCGCCGAGTATCAGCGCGACGCTGTCGTGCTGAAAACACAATCTCACAAACACCTACTGTAAGATCCCTTGTGACACTGACTAGTGAAGGACATGAGATATCAGCGTCACACATCATTTAAATTTGCCTCTTACCTAGGGCATAATAAAATGTAAACATTTTTTTGAGGCTGAAAGGGGCTTTGAACTCAGAAAGCCTGGACATGGGGCAACAGCATTACCACTGAGCTAAAGGTTTTCCTTGTATAAGCTAGGGATTTTTGTTCAACTCATTCTCACTTTGACCCTGACCTATGAAGAGCATAAGTCAAACTCAGATATGAGAGTCAGGTGTCAGGGTCAGGTGTCAGTGTCAGGTGTCAGGGTCAGGTGTTACATTGACATTATTTTGATACTTGACTATGATATCTGACCATGTCCTAAAATGAACACTGTATGCCAGAAATGTGTCTGCAGTCAGCAGTTTCAGTGGTGCATGGTGGTGATACAGAGGGTTTAACTGTGCAAGGTCTGGAGAGGGTTACTCCACCATTAAGGGGTGGTAATTACAAATAGAAGCTTTTGAATCGTGAGTCGTTCTGGATCTTCAAAATGGGGTCCACCATACCGAGTGGACTTAATCGGAAACACGATTTGATGTTACATTATTGAATTTTTTGATCCATAAGTTATGTGTGTTCTTTTGTTTTAATTCACCATGCCTTTCAGCATGTGTTGTCAATTTCATTTAAAGGAGGAGCTTGTAGTTAGTGCGTCCACCTGTTTCTAGGTGGAGGCGCTATATATTCAACCTCCTCCTCATTATGTGTATGTCATGAGGAAGGATCGCTATTGTCCTTGATCCGAAACATGTAGACTGGAGTGTAACTGGCTTTTAATCTGCACTGAAAAATAAAGATAACATTTTAATCGAGCTGGAATTTTCTCTCTCCTTTACTTAAGGTACGCTGTGGTTCCCGGCATGGTCCGTGCTCGGTGCAACAGGGTTTGAGCACGCCAATATTTTTTCTTTTTTGCTTATCTGTTTCTGACGGTATAACCATATAAACTCCAAGAGTTACCCCTCTTTACCCTCTGTTGGAACTTGGGGGAAAGAAGCGGCCACCGATGGAGATATGCCTTTTCTGATTTTTGCATTTTGGCCACTGCAATGCAGGTGCAGATTATTTTATCGTCTGCAACTCAACACCTATCATGGGATACCATACCTTTTATGTTTTTTTGTAGCTGGCAGAATGAGAATATGCCTGTTGTCCAATCAGAGTTCTGTGCTATTATTGAATTTACTTAGGACCTCTGCAATTGCTCTACCTGCTCCAGGAATCCAAAAGCAGGTTCTAATGCAGAGTTTCATTGTAGCTATAAACAATAGTGCTCAGAGACTAGAATACATCCATGCTGACTTCTGTGGCTACAATCCTAACCCTTCCCAGCATTTCTTATCCATAGAAATGACAGCTCTGTTTAACTGCAAAACAAAATGTCTACCTCCAGAAAATCAATATGGCAGCCTCCATGAAAATTTCAATAGATGGAACACTGAGAGTGTCACAATGGAACCCTTCAGCATCCATGGGCGATGACATCACAATGGACACTTGCAGTTTTTCTTCCTGGCAGCAGCCATGATCCTTCATTCATTAGTCATGTGTGGATCCATGCACATCAACAGGTATGGGTGCCAATAAACAGGTAAGGGTGATTTTTTGTGTGTGCCAAACAAAGGTGTCAGTTTATGGAAAGGATTGTTTGAGAAAAAATTGGCGCTTCTGTGCAAAATTGAATATTGTCCAGCGTCTATTAGCAGGCCCAGAACACAAAAGCCTTCTTATCAGTTTTTTGACGGTATGGCCATATAAACTCCAAGAGTATCCCTCTTTACCCTCTGTCGTAACTTGGGGGAAAGTAGCGGCCACCGACGGAGCTTTGCCTTTTCTGTTTTTTGCTTTTTGGCCACTGCAATGCAGGTGCAGATGTCACCACCAGACATCTGAGAAGCTGTGACAGACGTTCTTCAGAACCTCCTGCTTGAGGTTCTTTTGTTTTGCTTTACTTTTGTCATCTCGTTTCCCTCTCTCAGCTGTCATATAGTTGCACTGATTGCATCCCTTTAAATCCCCTCCCATACTGCATCACTTTGCGGTTTATACAACTTCCTGGAGTGTGCTGATGCTAGAAGCTGTTACTACTGCATCCACAAGATAAGTCTGTTTCTTTTCTGTTTTCCTGTGGGCTTGATCTTAGGTGACCCTGACTCCCTCCGTATTAAGTGTAGGGAGCCGGTGGTCGTGTCCCCTCACTATTATAGGGTGTTCAGGTGTCATACAGTCGAGGAACGAGGGTATGCAAATTTCTACCATTGAGATTTTTGCATAGGCTGAGCAGTAAGGGAGAGAGCTAGCATTGTTACAGGGCTTACCCTTTTGTTCCTTTGTTTTAGATCAAGTCAGTCGGATCTTCATTTGTGTCTTCTAGTTTTCTGTAACACCATCCGTGACATTATAAACCGCCAAAACCGTCTTAAGCATGAATCCGGTTTCAACCTTGATTGACCACATGCAGGGTCTTTCACTGGAGGTAGCAGATCTCCGGAAAACTGTCTCTCAGTTTGAGGTGACCGTTTCTGCTTGCGTTCATGGAATTTGTTCTGAGCCTAAAATCTTGCTTCCGGATACGTTCTCCGGGGGTAGTGAGAATTTGGTTTGTTTTAGAGAGGCTTGCAAACTCCATTTTCGCCTACTTCCCAATTCCTCTGATCCCGGACCTGTTTAACCAGATTGTTGGGGCTAAAGTTTTTTCCAAGTTGGATCTAAGAGGGGCATACAACCTGGTCAGGGTCAGAGAAGGAGACGAATGGAAGACGGCCTTCAATACCCCTGAGGGCCATTTTGAGAATTTGGTTATGCCTTTTGGTTTGATGAATGCTCCAGCCATCTTTCAGCATTTTGTGAACAGCATTTTGTATCATTTAATGGGGAATTTTGTACTAGTGTATCTAGATGACATTTTGATTTTTTCTCCTGATTTCAAAACTCATAAGGACGACAAAGAAAGCAGCCATCTTCAGAACTACTAGATCTCTAGGAAGAAACCACCATTCCCTGCGAGCAGTCCTGTAAGTACAGATTCCAAATACAAGGAGAAGATAAGTACCTCCATAGCTAGTCAGGCCCAAACAAAGAAGAAGATAGACAGAGCAGAAGACAGATACCTGCCAGATTCTTAAAGGTGTATGTACTAGATGCAGAAGATATACACTGCTCAAAAAAATAAAGGGAACACAAAAATAACACATCCTAGATCTGAGTTAATTAAATATTCTTCTGAAATACTTTGTTCTTTACATAGTTGAATGTGCTGACAACAAAATCACACACAAAAAAAAAAAATGGAAATCAAATTTTTCAACCCATGGAGGTCTGGATTTGGAGTCACACTCAAAATTAAAGTGGAAAAACACACTACAGGCTGATCCAACTTTGATGTAATGTCCTTAAAACAAGTGAAAATGAGGTTTAGTAGTGTGTGTGGCCTCCACGTGCCTGTATGACCTCCCTACAACGCCTGTGCATGCTCCTGATGAGGTGACGGACGGTCTCCTGAGGGATCTCCTCCCAGACCTGGACTAAAGCATCTGCCAACTCCTGGACAGTCTATGGTGCAACGTGACATTGGTGAATAGAGCGAGACATGATGTCCCAGATGTGCTCAATTGGATTTAGGTCTGGGGAATGGGCGGGCCAGTCCATAGCATCAATGCCTTCGTCTTGCAGGAACTGCTGACACATTACAGCCACATGAGGTCTAGCATTGTGTTGTATTAGGAGGAACCCAGGGCCAACCGCACCAGCATATGGTCTCACAAGGGGTCTGAGGATCTCATCTCGGTACCTAATGGCAGTCAGGCTACCTCTGGCGAGCACATGGAGGGCTGTGCGGCCCTCCAAAGAAATGCCACCCCACACCATTACTGACCCAATGCCAAACCGGTCATGCTGGAGGATGTTGAAGGCAGCAGAACGTTCTCCACGGCGTCTCCAGACTCTGTCACGTCTGTCACATGTGCTCAGTGTGAACCTGCTTTCATCTGTGAAGAGCACAGGGCACCAGTGGCAAATTTGCCAATCTTGGTGTTCTTTGGCAAATGCCAAACGTCCTGCACGGTGTTGGGCTGTAGGCACAACCCCCACCTGTGGACGTCGGGCCCTCATATCACCCTCATGGAGTCTGTTTCTGACCGTTTGAGCAGACACATGCACATTTGTGGCCTGCTGAAGGTCATTTTGCAGGGCTCTGGCAGTGCTCCTCCTGTTCCTCCTTGCACAAAGGCGGAGGTAGCGGTTCTGCTGCTGGGTTGTTGCCCTCCTACGGCCTCCTCCACGTCTCCTGATGTACTGGCCTGTCTCCTGGTAGCGCCTCCATGCTCTGGACACTACGCTGACAGACACAGCATACCTTCTTGCCACAGCTTGCATTGATGTGCCATCCTGGATAAGCTGCACTACCTGAGCCACTTGTGTGGGTTGTAGTCTCCGTCTCATGCTACCACTAGAGTGAAAGCACCGCCAGCATTCAAAAGTGACCAAAACATCAGCCAGGAAGCATAGGAACTGAGAAGTGGTCTGGGGTCACCACCTGCAGAACCACTCCTTTATTGGGGGTGTCTTGCTAATTGCCTATAATTTCCACCTGTTGTCTATCCCATTTGCACAACAGCATGTGAAATTGATTGTCACTCAGTGTTGCTTCCTAAGTGGACAGTTTGATTTCACAGAAGTGTGATTGACTTGGAGTTACATTGTGTTGTTTAAGTGTTCCCTTTATTTTTTTGAGCAGTGTATATAATTCCTGCCACATTATCACGGTCGGAGTGGATATCACATACGTGACACAGAGGGAGGGAACAAGGAAGGCCCTGCCCAAGTGAGAGGGAAGATGGTGACCCCTGACTCACCTGGCGGCTGGCACCTGGCTGCCCTGACGTCCCTAGACGGGTTCCTCACTCGTACGCCGATGTAGGTAGGTGCCTAAAGCCCTGGCTTTCCCTGAGCCCTAGGTAGTGAACAGGGCGATGGGAACACTAGTCCGCACCACTAACTCTAAGGGAAAACACCAAGGGGAGGACAGACAACACAGACTCAACATATATTCCCAGGTGGGCGACAACAAGAGACAACAATAAGCCAAACAGGGATCCGGAGGGTAGCACACAGGAAACAACAACCAGGATTAACCACTCCAGTGGGTCAGTATAGATGTCCAGGCAGGAAGCTCTATAACTGGCAACTAGAGAAGTGTGAGGGGAGAATATAAGGAGGTAGGGAGTGGCAGACAAGAAACAGCTGAGGAGGAGAAGCTACGGATCCCTGAGAGAGCCAAAAAGGATAGCAAGGCAAACACAGAAAACAATAACTAAGAAACACTGTGATCTTTAGATATAGAGCGCGCAGCCACCTGCTGCGACTTCCTGACCCCGGGTATAACGGAGTCAGACGTGGCTCTTGATACCCTCGTGACACACATATTGCCAATACCTGCTGGGACCCTAGACTATTGCTGTAACATTGTATGGATCTAGAGCTGCATAAGATAACCTCAAGTAACGACAAGTTGGACCCTATTCTCTGTGTGGAATTCCATCATTCCTCCATTACACCTATTTACAACACTCAATTTGTTGCATGTGAGCCAGGATACAGGAGTCCAGCCGTACTAAGGTAGGAGACACCGTTGACACAATACAGGGACAATATCTCCCTCTGGCATTCCTAACCTAGTACATGAGCTATACCATCTTAAAGGGCCCTTTTACAGTACCTGTGCAAGCTGCAACTGGCGTCACGAACGTAGTTACACCTAAATCTGACCCCCTGCATAGCAGCCCCAATGACCCAGTGTCCTGCTCATTGCATAAAGTGGCGTCACGCGAACAAGATCGGATTGGAATGGATCGTGCCTACCCCTGTCCAACAGAACCGGATCCAATAGTGTGCTCCACCAGGATTTACCTTTGTGCCTTACTGCATGTACTTATTGCTGAGCAGTGTGGACTTGCATCAGTTGCAGCACAGTGGCAGCACAGGAGTTAAGCAACTATCCCAGATATCTCCACCCAGCAGAGGGGAGGGAACCAAACAGCCTGTCTCCACAGAGAAAGCATTCCTACAGCAGTAGGAACAAAAGGGTTGAATACAAGTTCCTAGCAGGACAGAGAGATTGCTGCCCATACAGGAAGCAGGAAGTAAAGTGGCAGCCATTTGAGGAAAGGGAAAACAGCATTGTCTTCATTGTATGTGGGAGAATTGTCTGCTATTACACCTGAGTGAGTACAATTGTGCAAATAACCTTGCTAAAGACTGTTAATAGTTGTTATCTGTCTGCCAGAGCACCATGCCTCCCGAAATTGAGCAGTTGCAGCAACTCTTAAAGGAGCCACGCACCAATTCCTCTGCAGTCACCCATAGCAACCTGCATCTAAAATTGCATTGTAGCCAGTACTAATCCCTCTAATCTGGTACTGGGCATCAAGGGACATGTCTGACAACAAAGATAGCACCCACTTTGACCGCAGGGATCCACCAGCAGCAGCGGCAGCCACCTGCATTATGCCTCTCACTATGCCATACTATTTTGGGGCACCCTGGCTCCCAAGTTACTCAGGAGAACCCCATTCACTCAGGGAATTCCGTGATAAAATGCTAGCCACGTTTAAGCTATATCCTGTATCACAGGATCAGAAAGTGGAAATCCTGATTGGCCAATTACAGGGAGCTGCGCTCCGGGAGGTCAAGTCCTGGCCCCAGTCAGAGCGGAAAACCGCTGAGCAGATCCTAGACCGACTCAGTACCACCTTTGAGACTAGGACCGCCTCTGAACTTAAAATGCGCTTCTTTGGAAAGCGGCAGAAGTCAAAGGAGACCTTGAGAGACTTTGCCCTGTCCCTGCAGGAAGCACTGCGAGCTGTTATTCAGATTGATCCCCGTAAAACTGAGGGACAAGACCAAACCCTCAGGGAACAGTTTATTGAAGGTGTCCTTGATGAATCCCTCAAACGTCAACTGAAGATGCTTTCAGCTCAGCACCCAGATACCCCTTTCTTGGACTTTAAGGAACTTGCTATTGGCATTCTAGGGGAAAGTCACCAAGCTGAACCTCCTGAAAACAAGAAGGCAAGGCCCGCACAACGGCCTGCTACTCACAGCCAAATAGCTGAGCACGGAGCTCAGGCACCCGTTCCAGATACTGTAGCAGCTCTGACCGCTCAAGTCTCCCTCTTAGCTGAGAATATGGAGAGGATGAGGAAACAGCTAGTGCGACTAGAACAGCAACCCAAAGGAACTTTTGCAAACAGAGGCCACTCTACGCCCAGTCCACAAGAATATCGACATCAGCTAGTCAGTAGATTCCCAGACCCTGGTTATCAAAACACAAGGGAACAGCGATTCCTGCATTGTCAGAGGTATGGACACATTGCAAAGCACTGCCGTCAGTTAAACGGGCATCCCCTGAGGTCGAGGACCGCCCCTCGGGAGGAAGAATACTAGGTCCTAAAGATCCAGCTTTTATGCCAAGGTATGTGGGCGCCCGCCCCATGGTGGAAGTTGACATCAACGGAGTGAAGTTTTCTGCTTTAATTGATACCGGATCTCAAGTGACTACCATCCGCCAAACAGCATTTGACACATGCCGAAACGGAGCCCAACTGATACGACCCCCTGAGTCTTGGCTCCAGATCATAGCTACCAATGGCAAACCAGTGCCTATACTAGGTTATTGGGAACCTACCTTACAGATTGAGGATACTGAACTCTCATGTCAAGGAGTAATCGTGATTCAGGTCCCAGATGATGACAATTGCCCTGTGGTCCTGGGAATGAATGTACTCAGCAATTGCTACCCTGAAGTGCTGAAAGCCTTAAAGAAAACCCTGCTGACTAGGGATGAGCGAACCCGAACTGTATAGTTCAGGTTCGTACCGAATTTTGGGGTGTCCGTGACACGGACCCAAACATTTTCGTAAAAGTTCGGGTTCGGTGTTCGGCGCTTTCTTGGCGCTTTTTGAAAGGCTGCAAAGACAAGCGTCATACTACTTGCCCCAATAAGCCATCACAGCCATGCCTACTATTGGCATGGCTGTGATTGACCAGTGCAGCATGTGACCCAGCCTCTCTTTAAGCTGGAGTCATGTAGCGCCGCACGTCACTCTGCTCTGATCAGTGTAGGGAGAGGTTGCAGCTGCTGTTAGGGCCAGATTAGACAGTGATTAACTCTGCAAAAACACTTAATTCAGTGATCGATCTACAGCTGTGGATCTTTGAACTGCTGCTATTTCATTGCTCACTGTTTTTAGGCTGCCCAGAGCGTTTTTATGTCACTTTTTTCTTGGGTGATCGGCGGCCATTTTGTGCCTTGTGGTGCGCCAGCACAAGCTGCCACCAAGTGCATTTAACCAATCAATAGTGTGGTTATTTTTTTGCTATATCCTACATCAGGGGCTTGGCTGTGCTTGCTATTTTATTGAGGGGTAAAATACAATTGCCAAAATAGCAGTACCCTAAATCTGGTGTTTCAGCTGTGGCTAGCCAATTGTAATACTGTCTGCTGTCTGCCGAAGCACATTTTTTGTTCTGCGTTGAATACAATTCCCAACTTAGCAATTCCCTAAATAATTTTTTTCTGCTGTATCAGGCCAAGTTTAAATTGATCCATAAAAGGGTATATTAGATTTAAGGTGCGGATAGTGTCATCCTCAATAACTTCACACGCTACCGTGCATTTCCAAGTCTAATTCTGTCCGTAAACGTATACCTGTCACCCAGCGCCTAAATAATAGGCCTAAAATTTATATTCTGCTAAATCTGTGTTTATTGCTGAGGCTGGTCAATTCATTTAGTGTCCGCCAAAGCACAGTTTTTGTTCTGGGTTAAATACAATTCCCAATTTAGCAATTCCTTAAATAATTTTTTTCTGCTGTATCAGGCCAAGTTTAAATCGATCCATAAAAGGGTATATTACATTTAAGGTGCGGATAGTGTCATCCTCAATAACTTCACACGCTACCGTGCATTTCCAAGTTTAATTCTGTCCGTAAACGTATACCTGTCACCCAGCGCCTAAATAATAGGCCTAAAATTTATATTCAGCTAAATCTGTGTTTATTGCTGAGCCTGGTCAATTCATTTAGTGTCCGCCAAAGCACAGTTTTTGTTCTGGGTTGAATACAATTCCCAACTTAGCAATTCCCTAAATAATTTTTTTCTGCTGTATCAGGCCAAGTTTAAATTTATCCATAAAAGGGCATATTAGATTTAACCCCTTAAGGACGCAGGGCGTACCGGTACGTCCTAACTTTAAATGCAGATTCCGGCGCCGTGGGGGTTAATGGGAACGGGATGCCGGCTGAAATCATTCAGCCGGCATCCTGTCACAACGCCAGGGGGGGTCATGTTACCCCCCACTATCGGTGATCGCCGCAAACCGCAGGTCAATTCAGACCTGCGGTTTGCTGCACTTTTTGCAGTTTCTGATCCCCCCCTTTTTGCAGATTTTACACCCCCCCTTCACCCCTGCATGATTTTTTGCCGGCGGGTGGTGCAGGGAGGGGGAGTTGGGGGCGGTGCGGGAGGCGGGCGGTGCGGCAGGCGGGATCGCGATCCCCGCCCGCCTCCCCTTGAAAATTCGTTGGTGTAGAGTGGGTATACCAGGGTGCCAGCACATTGCTGACACCCTGGTATAAACGGCTGACATCGGTGATGCGATGTCAGCCGTTTAACCCTTTCCATACAGCGGTCCGTATGGACCGCTGTATGGAAAAAGTTAACAGTAAGAGGGAGCTCCCTCCCTCTCCCATCGGGGGGCTGCAGTGCCTTTGCAGCCCCCCGATGGAGAGGGAGAGAGCCCCCAGACAGCCCCCCGACAGCCCCGTCCTTACCCTTCCCCGTCTGCGAAGTTCTGACCAGTACTGAGCAGACGGAGAAGGTTCCCATGGCAACAGGATGCCGTCTCAGGCATCCTGCTGTCCATGGTGCTGAACAGATCTGTGCTAAAGGCAGAGATCTGTTCAGACAAAGTGTAAGTAAAATACAGTACAGTACAATATATATCGCACTGTACTGTATTATACAGACATCAGACACACTGGATCTTCAAGAACCAAGTGGGTCTGGGTCAAAAAAAAGTTAAAAAAAGTAAAAAAGTAAAAATCAAAAACACATTTATCACTGATTAAAAATGAAAAAAATAAAATTCCCTACACATGTTTGGTATCGCCGCGTCCGTAACGACCTGATCTATAAAACGGTCATGTTACTTTCCCCGCACGGTGAACGCAATAAAAAAAAAAATATATATATTAGGAAATTTAAATTTTGCCCACCTTACTTCCCAAAAAAGGTAATAAAAGTGATCAAAAAAGTCGCATGTACGCCAAAATAGTACCAATCAAACCGTCATCTCATCCCGCAAAAATCATACCCTACCCAAGATAATCGCCCAAAAACTGAAAAAACTATGGCTCTCAGACTATGGAAACACTAAAACATGATTTTTTTTGTTTCAAAAATGAAATCATTGTGTAAAACTTAAATAAATAAAAAAAAAGTATACATATTAGGTATCGCCGCGTCCGTATCGACCGGCTCTATAAAAATATCACATGACCTAACCCCTCAGGTGACCACCGTAAAAAAATAAAAATAAAAACGGTGTAAAAAAAGCTATTTTTTGTCATCTTACGTCACAAAAAGTGTAATAGCAAGCGATCAAAGAGCCATATGCACCCCAAAATAGTGCCAATCAAACCGTCATCTCATCCCGCAAAAAATGAGACCCTACTTAAGATAATCGCCCAAAAACTGAAAAAAACTATGGCTCTTAGACTATGGAGACACTATAACATTTTTTTTGTTTTAAAAATGAAATCATTGTGTAAAACTTACATAAATAAAAAAAATTGTATACATATTAGGTATCGCCGCGTCTGTGACAACCTGCTCTATAAAATTACCACATGATCTAACCTGTCAGATGAATGTTGTAAATAACAAAAAAAAAACATGCCAAAAAATCTATTTCTTTTTACCTTGCCGCACAAAAAAGTGTAATATAGAGCAACCAAAAATCATATGTACCCTAAACTAGTACAAACAAAACTGCCACCCTATCCCGTAGTTTCTAAAATGGGGTCACTTTTTTGGAGTTTCTACTCTGGGGGTGCATCAGGGGTGCTTCAAATGGGACATGGTGTCAAAAAAACCAGTCCAGCAAAATCTGCCTTCCAAAAACCGTATGGCGTTCCGTTCCTTCTGCGCCCTGCCGTGTGCCCATACAGCGGTTTACGACCACATATGGGGTGTTTCTGTAAACTATAGAATCAGGGCCATAAATAATGAGTTTGGCTGTTAACCCTTGCTTTGTAATTGGAAAAAAAAATATTAAAATGGAAAATCTGCCAAAAAAGTGAAATTTTGAAATTGTATCTCTATTTTCCATTAAATCTTGTGCAACACCTAAAGGGTTAACAAAGTTTGTAAAATACCTTGAGGGGTGTAGTTTCTTAGATGGGGTCACTTTTATGGAGCTTCTACTCTGGGGTGCATCAGGGGGACTTCAAATGGGACATGGTGTCAAAAAACCAGTCCAGCAAAATCTGGCTTCCAAAAACCATAAGGCGCACCTTTCCCTCTACGCCCTACTGTGTGCCCGTACAGTAGTTTACGGCCACATATGGGGTGTTTCTGTAAACGGCAGAGTCAGGGCAATAAAGATACAGTCTTGTTTGGCTGTTAACCCTTGCTTTATCAGTGTCATGAAGTACAATATGTGACGAAAAAACTATCTGAGAACGGCCTGGGTAAGTCAAAGCGTTTTAAAGTTATCAGCACTTAAAGTGACACTGGTCAGATTTGCAAAAAATGGCCAAGTCCTTAAGGTGAAATAGGGCTGAGTCCTTAAGGGGTTAAGGTGCGGATAGTGGCATCCTCAATAACTTCACACGCTACCGTGCATTTCCAAGTTTAATTCTGTCCGTAAACGTATACCTGTCACCCAGCGCCTAAATAATAGGCCTAAAATTTATATTCTGCTAAATCTGTGTTTATTGCTGAGGCTGGTCAATTCATTTAGTGTCCGCCAAAGCACAGTTTTTGTTCTGGGTTGAATACAATTCCCAACTTAGCAATTCCCTAAATCAGTGGTTTCTGCTGTATCAGGCCAACTTTAAATCTATCCATAAAAGGGTATATTAGATTGAAGGTGCGGATAGGGTCATCCTCCATAACTTCACACGCTACCGTGCATCTCCGAGTCTAATTCTGTCCGTAAACGTATACCTGTCATCCAGTGCCTAAATACTAGGCCTACAATTTATATTCAGCTAAATCTGTTGATACTGCTGTGGCTGGTCAATCTATTTAGTGTCTGCCAAAGCACAGTTTTTGTTCTGGGTTGAAATACAATTCCCAACTTAGAGCAGAAACCACACATTTAGGGAATTACTATCAGGCCAAGGTTAAATCTATCCATAAAAGGGTATATTAGATTGAAGGTGCGGATAGGGTCATCCTCAATAACTTCACACGCTACCGTGCATCTCCAAGTGTAATTCTGTCCGTAAAAGGGATACCTGTTATCCAGCGCCTAAATACTAGGCCTACAATTTATATTCAGCTAAATCTGTCGTTACTGCTGTGCCTGTATTAGTGTAATACGGTACCTAAATAGATAGCCAGATAGTGTTAGGTGCCTGTAAAAAAAGGCCTGAATTTGAATTCAATACATTGGGCAAAATAATTTTTTTCTTATTGTGGTGAACGGTAACAATGAGGAAAACATCTAGTACGGGACGCGGACATGGTCGTGGTGGTGTTAGTGGACCCTCTGCTGCTGGGAGAGGACGTGGCCGTTCTGCCACAGCCACACGTCCTAGTGTACCAACTACCTCAGGTCCCAGTAGCAGCCAGAATTTACAGCGATATTTGGTGGGGCCTAATGCCGTTCTAAGGATGGTAAGGCCTGAGCAGGTACAGGCCTTAGTCAATTAGGTGGCCGACAGTGGATCCAGCACGTTCACATTATCTCCCACCCAGTCTTCTGCAGAAAGCGCACAGATGGCGCATGAAAACCAAGCCCATCAGTCTGTCACATCACCCCCATGCATATCAGGGAAACTGTCTGAGCCTCAAGTTATGCAGCAGTCTCTTATGCTGTTTGAAGACTCTGCTGGCAGGGTTTCCCAAGGGCATCCACCTAGCCTTTCCCCAGGGGTGGAAGAGATAGAATGCACTAACGCACAACCACTTATGTTTCCTAATGATGAGGACATGGGAATACCACCTCAGCACGTCTCTGATGATGATGAAACACAGGTGCCAACTGCTGCGTCTTTCTGCAGTGTGCAGACTGAACAGGAGGTCAGGGAGGAAGACTGGGTGGAAGACGATGCAGGGGACGATGAGGTCCTAGACCCCACATGGAATGAAGGTCGTGCCACTGACTTTCAGAATTCGGAAGAAGAGGCAGTGGTGAGACCGAGCCAACAGCGTAGCAAAAGAGGGAGTAGTGGGCAAAAGCAGAACACCCGCCGCCAAGAGAGTCCGTCTGCTATTGGCCACCGCCATCTGGGACCCAGCACCCCAAAGGCAGCTTCAAGGAGTTCCCTGGCGTGGCAGTTCTTCAAACAATGTGCTGACGACAAGACCCGAGTGGTTTGCACGCTGTGCCATCAGAGCCTGAAGCGAGGCATTAACGTTCTGAACCTTAGCACAACCTGCATGACCAGGCACCTGCATGCAAAGCATGAACTGCAGTGGAGTAAACACCTTAAAAACAAGGAAGTCACTCAGGCTCCCCCTGCTACCTCTTCTGCTGCCGCCACCTAGGCCTCTTCCTCCGCCTCTGGAGGAACGTTGGCACCTGCCGCGCAGCAAACAGAGGATGTACCTGTCACAACCAGACAGCTGAGAAGCTCTGACAGGAGCCGTCCAGATCCTCCTCCTTGAGTTTCTTTGTTTTGGTTTCTGTTCCTCACCTCGTTAGTCTATCTCAGCTGTCATGCAGTCGGACTGATTACTTCCCTTTAAATTCCTACCCATAAGGCAGTAGTGTGCGGCTGATACAACTTCCTGGAGTGTGTGTGCATGCTGTCCCAGTTCCCAGTTCCCAGCTCCCAGTTCCCAGTTCCCAGTTCCCTGTCCACAGTCGTCTGCAAGATAAGTTCTGTTTTTGTATTTATGATTTTCTGTTTTCTGGATCCAGGTGACCCTGACTCCCTCCGTGTCTGTGTAGGGAGCCGGTGGTCGTGTCCCCTCACTATTGTAGGGCCTTCAGGTATAAGATAGCCGAGGTACGTGGATATGCGCCCATCTACCTTTGGGGTGGTCGCATAGGCTGAGCAATAAGGGAGAGCGGCAGGTCGATTGCAGGGGTCTCCCTTTTGTTCCTTAGTTGTGGGTCCAGTGTGTCATTGTTTGTATTGTATTATCTTGTTTCCTGTACACCATCCGTGACATTATCAGCCGCCAAAACCGTCTCAAGCATGGATCCGGTTACACTTTTGGCTGAACGCTTCCAGGGTCTTTCATTGGAGGTAGCTGATCTCCGTAAGACTTTTTCTCAGTTTCAAGTGACCGGTTCAGCTTGCGTTCATGGAGGTTGTGCTGAGCCTAAGATTTCGCTCCCGGATACGTTTTCCGGGGGTAGTGAGAATTTTGTACGTTTTAGAGAGGCTTGCAAACTCCATTTTCGCCTTCTTCCCCATTCTTCTGGTGATGAAGAACGAAGAGTGGGTATCATTATATCGCTGCTCAGGGGTAACGCTCAGTCCTGGGCCTTTTCGCTGCCGGAGGGGGCACGGCCCCTCCGTTCAGTGGATGAATTCTTTTTAGCCCTGGGTCAGATATATGATGATCCGGATCGTATTGCTCTGGCTGAGTCTAAACTACGTCTGTTATGCCAGGGTAAACAATCCGCAGAGATTTACTGCTCAGAATTTCGGAGATGGGCAGCAGATACGGGTTGGAATGATGCTGCACTCCGAAGTCAATTTTGTTATGGTCTTTCAGAGGGATTGAGAGATGCATTTGCCTTTCATGAAAGACCTACCTCCTTGAATTCTGCTATGTCTCAGGCTGTTCGTATTGACAGGCGTCTTAGAGAGAGAGGAGAGATCTCTCCTTCCTGTCATACTCAGTCCCGGGACAGTGCAGCGGTCTCATTCTGTGCACAGGGGTCTCAGTCGCTGTCAGCCCCTTCTGAGCAGGAGCCCATGCAGCTGGGGTTGATTGCCTCTGACAATAGAAGATTCAGCCCGCAGGGGAGGGTTTGCTTTTGTTGTGGAGGTATAAATCATCTGGCAAATGTTTGTCCCTCTAGGAGATTCAGGCAGTTTTCTGGGAGTAATAAAGAGACAAAAAGGAAGAAATCTTTTAAGAATGTTCCGTCTGTTACTATTGGCAGGGTTGAGGCGGAAATTGAAGGTTTTCCTTTTGCTTGTAGTTCCCGTTTTGTCCTGCCTGCTAGGGTGGCGCTAGAGAGCAAGAGCATTTTTTGTGAGATTTTTGTGGATAGTGGAGCAGCTGTCAACCTCATTGATAATCAATTTGCAATAACTCATGGTTCCCAGGTATGCACTTTAGGAAGAGGTATTCCTGTTTTTGCTATTGATTCAGCTCCACTTTCTCAGAAATCATTAAAGGGCATAGTTCACAATATCCGTTTAATTGTGAATGATGCTCATGTTGAGGATGTGTCATGTTTCGTCCTTAGCGGTTTGCCTACTCCTCTAGTGTTGGGGCTACCCTGGCTCACTAAACATAACCCCACCATTGATTGGCAAGCGAGGCAAATAAATGGTTGGAGTAACTTTTGCAGAGAGAATTGCCTCATAACATCTATTTCTGAGGTTTCTACTAAAACTGTACCACCTTTCCTCTCTGAATTTTTGGATGTCTTCTCTGAGAGTGGAGTTCAGGGTTTACCTCCGCACAGGGAGTATGATTGCCCTATTGATCTCATCCCAGGCGCCAAGCTGCCTAAATCTTGTTTATACAATCTTTCCCAACCTGAGAGGGTCGCTATGCGTGCTTATATCTCTGAGAGTCTGAGAAAAGGACACATACGACCCTCGAAGTCACCTGTTGCCGCTGGTTTTTTCTTTGTTAAGAAAAAAGATGGTTCTTTAAGACCTAGTCTGGATTTCAGGGAGCTAAACAGTATCACTATTCGTGATCCTTATCCGCTTCCTCTGATCCCGGACTTGTTTAACCAGGTTGTTGGGGCGAAAGTCTTTTCCAAATTAGACCTAAGAGGGGCATACAACCTGGTTAGGGTCAGAGAAGGAGACGAATGGAAGACGGCTTTCAATACCCCTGAGGGCCATTTTGAGAATTTAGTTATGCCTTTTGGTTTGATGAATGCCCCAGCCGTTTTTCAGCATTTCGTCAACAGCATTTTTTATCATTTAATGGGAAAATTTGTATTAGTGTATTTGGATGACATTTTGATTTTTTCTCCTGATTTCAAGACTCATAAGGAACACTTATGTCAGGTCTTACTCATCCTGCGGGAGAATAAATTATACGCGAAACTGGAAAAATGTGTGTTTGCGGTTCCAGAGATCCAATTTCTGGGGTTTCTTGTCTCCGCTTCTGGTTTTCGCATGGACCCCGAGAAGGTTCGCGCTGTGCTTGAGTGGGAGCTTCCTGAGAATCAGAAGGCGCTGATGCGTTTTTTGGGCTTTGCTAATTATTACAGGAAATTTATTTTGAATTATTCCTCTGTTGTTAAACCACTCACTGATATGACCAGAAAGGGGGTAGATTTTTCTTCCTGGTCGGTAGAGGCGCGTAAGGCCTTTTCTAATATCAAGGAGAGTTTTGCTTCCGCTCCCATCCTAGTACAACCTGATGTTTCGTTACCCTTCATAGTTGAGGATGATGCTTCTGAGGTAGGGGTGGGTGCGGTCTTGTCTCAGGGTTCCTCTCCTGCCAAATGGCAACCGTGTGCCTTTTTCTCAAAGAAGCTCTCCTCCGCAGAGAGAAATTATGATGTGGGAGATAGGGAATTGTTGGCCATCAAGTTGGCTTTTGAGGAATGGCGCCATTGGCTAGAGGGAGCCAGACACCCTATTACCGTGTTTACTGACCATAAAAATCTGGCCTACTTGGAGTCAGCCAAGCGTCTGAACCCGAGACAGGCCAGATGGTCTTTGTTCTTTTCAAGGTTTAATTTTGTTGTTACGTTCCGCCCTGGGGTTAAGAATGTGAAGGCAGATGCCCTATCACGTTGTTTCCCGGGAGGTGGGAATTTTGAAGACCCGGGTCCCATTTTGGCTGAAGGTATGGTGGTCTCTGCTCTTTTTCCTGAATTGGAGGCAGAGGTGCAGGCAGCTCAGTCAGAAGCTCCTGATCTTTGTCCTCCTGGGAGGTTGTTTGTGCCTCTCGCTTTGAGACACAAGATTTTTAAAGAACACCACGATACTGTCCTTGCTGGGCACCCGGGGACAAGAGCCACACTGGATCTCATTGCCCGGAGATTCTGGTGGCCTGCGCTTCGTAAGTCGGTTGAGGGTTTTGTGGCAGCTTGCGAGACTTGCGCTCGTGCCAAGGTCCCTCATTCACGGCCATCAGGTCCTCTCCTTCCTTTGCCCATTCCTTCCCGTCCTTGGACACATCTGTCCATGGACTTCATAACGGACTTGCCTCGTTCCTCGGGGAAGTCTGTGATTCTGGTGGTGGTGGACCGTTTTAGCAAAATGGTGCATTTTATCCCTTTTCCTGGTTTGCCCAATGCTAAGACGCTGGCGCAGGCATTTGTTGACCACATTGTCAAATTGCATGGGATTCCTTCAGACATAGTCTCTGATAGGGGCACGCAGTTTGTTTCCAGATTCTGGAAGGCCTTCTGTTCTCGCTTGGGGGTTCGGTTGTCATTCTCTTCTGCTTTCCATCCGCAGTCGAATGGCCAGACAGAGCGTGTCAATCAGAATCTGGAGACATATCTGCGCTGTTTTGTGGCGGAGAATCAGGATGATTGGTGTTCTTTTTTTGTCCCTTGCTGAGTTTGCTTTAAATAACCGTCGTCAGGAGTCCTCTGATAAGTCACCATTTTTTGGTGCATATGGGTTTCATCCGCAGTTTGGGACTTTCTCTGGAGAGGGCTCTTCTGGTTTGCCTGATGAGGACAGATTCTCCTCGTCTTTGTCATCTATTTGGCAAAAGATTCAGGATAATCTAAAGAACATGAGTGAGAGATATAAGCGTGTGGCGGATAGGAGACGTGTGCCTGGTCCGGACCTGAATGTTGGTGATTTGGTGTGGCTGTCTACCAAGAATATCAAGTTGAAGGTTCCCTCCTGGAAGTTGGGTCCTAGGTTTATTGGGCCTTACAAGATCCTGTCTGTCATCAATCCTGTTGCCTACCGTCTTGATCTTCCTCAGACTTGGAAGATCCATAATGTTTTCCATAAGTCCTTATTGAAACCTTATGTTCAACCTATTGTACCCTCGCCTTTGCCTCCTCCTCCGAATATTGTTGATGGAAATCTTGAATTTCAGGTCTCTAGGATTGTGGATTCTCGTCTTGTCCGCGGTTCCCTCCAGTACCTCGTTCATTGGGAGAGTTATGGTCCTGAGGAGAGGATGTGGGTCCCAGTGACGGACATTAAGGCCTCTCGTCTCATCAGGGCTTTCCATAGGTCCCATCCTGAGAAGGTGGGCCCTGAGTGTCCGGAGTCCACTCCTAGAGGGAGGGGTACTGTCACAACCAGACAGCTGAGAAGCTCTGACAGGAGCCGTCCAGATCCTCCTCCTTGAGTTTCTTTGTTTTGGTTTCTGTTCCTCACCTCGTTAGTCTATCTCAGCTGTCATGCAGTCGGACTGATTACTTCCCTTTAAATTCCTACCCATAAGGCAGTAGTGTGCGGCTGATACAACTTCCTGGAGTGTGTGTGCATGCTGTCCCAGTTCCCAGTTCCCAGCTCCCAGTTCCCAGTTCCCAGTTCCCTGTCCACAGTCGTCTGCAAGATAAGTTCTGTTTTTGTATTTATGATTTTCTGTTTTCTGGATCCAGGTGACCCTGACTCCCTCCGTGTCTGTGTAGGGAGCCGGTGGTCGTGTCCCCTCACTATTGTAGGGCCTTCAGGTCTAAGATAGCCGAGGTACGTGGATATGCGCCCATCCACCTTTGGGGTGGTCGCATAGGCTGAGCAATAAGGGAGAGCGGCAGGTCGATTGCAGGGGTCTCCCTTTTGTTCCTTAGTTGTGGGTCCAGTGTGTCATTGTTTGTATTGTATTATCTTGTTTCCTGTACACCATCCGTGACAGTACCACCAACACCACCACCACCTCCGTCACCAAGCATCTCAACCATGTCACACGGCAGCGTTCAGCTCTCCATCTCACAAACATTTGAGAGAAAGCGTAAATTCCCACCTAGCCACCCTCGATCCCTGGCCCTGAATGCCAGCATTTCTAAACTACTGGCCTATGAAATGCTGTCATTCAGGCTGGTGGACACAGACAGCTTCAAACAGCTCATGTCGCTTGCTGTCCTACAGTATGTTGTTCCCAGCCGCCACTACTTCTCCAAGAGAGCCGTGCCTTCCCTGCACAACCAAGTATCCGATAAAATCAAGTGTGCACTGTGCAACGCCATCTGTGGCAAGGTCCACCTAACCACAGATACGTGGACTAGTAAGCACGGCCAGGGACGCTATATCTCCCTAACTGCACACTGGGTAAATGTAGTGGCGGCTGGGCCCCAGGCGAAGAGCTGTTTGGCGCATGTCCTTCCGCCGCCAAGGATCGCAGGGCAACATTCTTTGCCTCCTGTTGCCTCCTCCTCCTACTCTGCTTCCTCCTCCTCTTCTTCCACCTGCTCATCCAGTCAGCCACACACCTTCACCACCAACTTCAGCACAGCCCGGGGTAAACGTCAGCAGGCCATTCTGAAACTCATATGTTTGGGGGACAGGCCCCACACCGCACAGGAGTTGTGGCGGGGTATAGAACAACAGACCGACGAGTGGTTGCTACCGGTGAGCCTCAAGCCTGGCCTGGTGGTGTGCGATAATGGGCGAAATCTCGTTGCAGCTCTGGGACTAGCCGGTTTGACGCACATCCCTTGCCTGGCGCATGTGCTGAATTTGGTGGTGCAGAAGTTCATTCACAACTACCCCGACATGTCAGAGCTGCTGCATAAAGTGCGGGCCGTCTGTGCGCGCTTCCGGCGTTCACATCCTGCCGCTGCTCGCCTGTCTGTGCTACAGCGTAACTTCGGCCTTCCCGCTCACCGCCTCATATGCGACGTGCCCACCAGGTGGAACTCCACCTTGCACATGCTGGACAGACGCTGTGCGAGCAGCAGCAGGCCATAGTGGAGTTTCAGCTGCAGCACGCACGGGTCAGTCGCACTGTGGAACAGCACCACTTCACCACCAATGACTGGGCCTCCATGCGAGACCTGTGTGCTGTCACTACCAGAGCTTTGGGATGTTCTCACAGCTCTGTTTCTCCACCCCTGTGATGATGTCACTACTAGAGCTGGGAGGAGTTCTCACTGCTCTGTTTACTTTTGGTTTCCTTCCTCCCAGCTGTTCCTCATGCGTTTGATTTCCCTCTCTTTATATCACCCATCCTCCTATTGTAGGGCGTGGATTATAGTTCTCATTTCAGTTGTAGCTCTTGCTTTAGTATCTTCACTTGTAGCTATCAGTTCACTGGACCTGTGTTCTGCTGCAGCAAGCACTCCGGATATTGCCAGCTGTCCTTGGATCCGTCTTCTCTGCGGCTGCAACACCTTCAGCTAAGTGTACAGACATTGTTGTGTACCTGATTATTTTCTGACTGGATCTGAGGTGGCCATGGTTCCCTCCATATACTGAGTAGGGCACCGGTGGCCGTGCCCCTTCCACTATTGTAAGGGTTACAGTGGTCATCAGTCTTAGGTACGTGGGCATGCCTCGTTCCGCCATGTGGATCCGGGCATGTGCTTTAGCAGAATAGGGAGAGCTTTGAGGGTCTGACAGGGGTCACCCTTTATCCTCCCTAGTTTGGGTCCGGTCAGTAGCCCTTTTACTGTGTATACTATTGTTGCTCACATACAGCCGTGACATGTGCCCTGTTGTGCTGTTTCGAGTACTCCACCAACATGGCCAGTGGCGATGACGCCGTTATCAGCGTTACAATACCACTTCTATGTCTCCTTGAGAAAACACTTAGGGCGATGATGGAAGAGGAGGTGGCCCAGGAGGAGGAGGAGGAGGAGGAGGAAGAGGGGTCATTTTTAGCACTTTCAGGCCAGTCTCTTTGAAGTGACTCAGAGGGAGGTTTTTTGCAACAGCAGAGGCCAGGTACAAATGTGGCCAGACAGGGCCCACTACTGGAGGAGGATGAGGATGAAGCATGTTCACAGCGGGGTGGCACCCAACGCAGCTCGGGCCCATCACTGGTGCGTGGCTGGGGGGAAACGCAGGACGATGACGATACGCCTCCCACAGAGGACAGCTTGTCCTTACCTCTGGGCAGCCTGGCACACATGAGCGACTACATGCTGCAGTGCCTGCGCAACGACAGCAGAGTTGCCCACATTTTAACGTGTGCTGAGTACTGGGTTGCCACCCTGCTGGTTCCCCGTAACAAAGACAATGTGCCCACCTTACTTCCTGCACTGGAGCGTGATAGGAAGATGCGCGAGTACAAGTACATTGGTAGACGCGCTACTGAGAGCATTCCCAAATGTCACAGGGGAACAAGTGGAAGCCCAAGGCAAAGGCAGAGGAGGAGCAAGAGGTCGCCAACACAGCTGTGTCACGGCCAGCTCCTCTGAGGGCAGGGTTAGCATGGCAGAGATGTGGAAAAGTTTTGTCAACACGCCACAGCTAACTGCACCACCACCTGATACGGAACGTGTTAGCAGGAGGCAACACTAACTAACATGGTGGAACAGTACGTGTGCACACCCCTCCACGTACTGACTGATGGTTCGGCCCCATTCAACTTCTGGGTCTCCAAATTGTCCACGTGGCCAGAACTAGCCTTTTATGCTTTGGAGGTGCTGGCCTGCCCGGCGGCCAGCGTTTTGTCTGAATGTGTATTCAGCACGGCAGAGGGCGTCATTACAGACAAACGCAACCGCCTGTCTACAGCCAATGTGGACAAGCTGACGTTCATAAAAATGAACCAGGCATGGATCCCACAGGACCTGTCCATCCCTTGTGCAGATTAGACATTAACTACCTCCCCTTAACCATATATTATTGTACTCCAGGGCACTTCCTCATTCAATCCTTTTTTTATTTTCATTTTACCATTATATTGCGGGGCAACCCAAAGTCGAATGAACCTCTCCTCTGTCTGGGTGCCGGGGCCTAAAAATATCTGACAGTGGCCTGTTCCAGTGTTGGGTGACATGAAGCCTGATTCTCTGCTATGACATGAAGCCTGAATCTCTGCTATGGGACCTCTCTCCTCTGTCTGGGTGCCAGGGCCTAAATATCTGACAATGGACTGTTCCAGTTTTGGGTGACGTGAAGCATGATTCTCTGCTATGACATGAAGCCTGAATCTCTGCTATGGGACCTCTCTCCTCTGTCTGGGTGCCATGGCCTAAATATCTGACAATGGACTGTTCCAGTTTTGGGTGACGTGAAGCATGATTCTCTGCTATGACATGAAGCCTGAATCTCTGCTATGGGACCTCTCTCCTCTGTCTGGGTGCCATGGCCTAAATATCTGACAATGGACTGTTCCAGTTTTGGGTGACGTGAAGCATGATTCTGTGCTATGACATGAAGACTGATTCTCTGCTGACATGAAGCCTGAATCTCTGTTATGGGACCTCTCTCCTCTGTCTGGGTGCCGGGGCCTAAATATATGACAATGGACTGTTCCAGTTTTGGCTGACGTGAAGCCTGATTCTCTGCTATGACATGAAGACTGATTCTCTGCAGACATGAAGCCTGAATCTCTGTTATTTGACCTCACTCCTCTGTCTGGGTGCCGGGGCCTAAATATATGACAATGGACTGTTCCAGTTTTGGCTGACGTGAAGCCTGATTCTCTGCTATGACATGAAGACTGATTCTCTGCTGACATGAAGCCTGATTCTCTGCTATGGGACCTCTCTCCAATTGATATTGGTTAATTTTTATTTATTTTATTTTTATTTTTATTCATTTCCCTATCCACATTTGTTTGCAGGGGATTTAACTACATTTTGCTGTTATTTGCAGCCCTCTAGCCGAAAAGTTCGTGTCCCCATTGACTTCAATGGGGTTCGAGTTCGGGACGAAGTTCGGGTCGGGTTCGGATCCCGAACCCGAACATTTCCGGGAAGTTCGGCCGAACTTCTCGAACCCGAACATCCAGGTGTTCGCTCAACTCTACTGCTGACTACACCACAGGAAACTCAGTGGGTTATACACCAGACCATTCGAGTGCTATCCGCCCAACAAAAGTTCAGCAATCAACGGGGTGAAATCTGCCGTGTCCGCATAAAGGATGCTTATCCTATCAAACTCCAGCCTGGAGCAGAGACTTTGATATGATGCAAGGCTTGCATTGGTATCCAAAGTCAAGATTATCAGGCCCTTGTGGAGCCAATACATCTTCAGGATCATCCCCTCGTCCTCGCCGCTAGGAGCGTGGTCACCGTGTCCCAAGGAAAGGTACCTATACGCTTTGTCAATCTGGGTGATATAGCTGTGAAATTAAAGAAGCACTATCCAGTGGCCTGCCTATACCACATCTGCCCGCAGGATATCCTGGATTATCCCACTTCTGCAGCTTAACAATCACTCCAAACAGTGGAGGAAGCCAAAGACCCGCTAGAACAGCCCTGGTGGACCGAACTACCCATCGGGGATACTACAACCTCTGCCGAGCAACTCAACGGTGTGCTGGACTTAGTCAAACAACACCATCAAGTCTTCAGCAAACATTCTCTGGACTATGGTCAGACTCACTTAATACAGCACACCATTCCAACCGACACTCATCCTCCAATCAAAGAGGGATACCGACCAGTCCCTCCTGCCATGTATCAGCAAGTGAAGAAGATGGTTCAGGATATGAAGACAGCTAATGTCATCCAGGATAGTCACAGCCCCTGGGCTGCCCCCTTAGTCCTGGTAAAGAAGAAGGATGGAACCATCAGTTTTTGTGTGCACTACCGTAAGATCAACAACATTACGCACAAGGATGCGTACCCCCTGCCACAAATTGAAGAATCCCTGGCAGCTCTGGGATCCGCTGCCTACTTTTCAACTCTTGATCTAACCAGTGGCTATTGGCAAGTTCCCATGGCACCAGAAGATAAAGAAAAAACAGCTTTTGCCACCCCAATGGGTCTGTTTGAGTTCAACAACATGCCATTCGGGCTATGCAACGCCCCTGGGACATTTCAGAGACTCATGGAAAGATGTCTTGGACACAAAAACTTTGAGACTGTGTTGTTGTACCTGGATGACGTGATCATCTACTCTAAGACCTATGAGGAACATTTACAGCACCTGGCAGAAGTGTTCCAGACTTTGACTCAGCATGGACTGAAAGTGAAACCTTCAAAGTGTCACTTACTGAAGCCCCAAGTGAAATATCTGGGACATGTTGTGAGTGCAGAAGGCGTGAGACCGGACCCTGACAAAATAGCAGCAGTACAAAGCTGTCCGGCTCCCAAAACAGTCAAAGAGGTCAAGAGCTTCCTCGGATTTGCAAGTTACTATCGTAGATTTATCCCGCACTTTGCTCAGATTGCGGAACCTATCCAGGAGCTTGTGAAAGGTCACCCTAAAGGATGTCAGAATTCCAAGATACCAGTGGAGTGGAATGAAGAGAGAGAAGTTGCTTTCCAACTGTTGAAAGAAAAACTTACAGAACCTCCAGTCCTGGGTTATCATGACTACAGCCTACCATTTTGCCTATATACCGATGCAAGTAAGAAAGGTTTGGGAGCTGTACTATCTCAGACGCAAGCTGGAACTGAAAGAGTCATCGCCTATGCAAGCAGATCTTTACGAGAGCCAGAGCGGAATGACCATAACTACAGTTCGTTCAAACTGGAGTTCCTAGCCTTGGTCTGGGCTGTCACTGAGAAATTCAAGGACTACCTAGCTGCTACACCTTTCACAGTCTACACCGACAATAATCCGCTAGCTCACTTGAACACTGCACGTCTGGGAGCTCTAGAACAAAGATGGGCCTCTAGACTGGCCAACTTCAACTTTACCATTAAGTACCGTACTGGGAAATCTAATGACAATGCCAATGCTTTGTCTAGGCTACCTGCCCAGAAAGAACCAATTTCTACTGATGATTAGTGGGAAGATGTGGAGATGCCAATATTCTACTCCCGATTTGCCCGACAGGTGGCCCTACACACTAGGCGCCCGACCTCTAAAGTCACTTGTTTTCCACAGACCTGTGACCGCTCTCCTCCAGTCGAGAAAGAACTCTGGATTAAACTACAATCAGAGAGCAGAGCCATTGGAGAACTGTTGGATTATTTTTACAGCGGGCGCATACCGGAGAGAATCCGACGGCGGAGAGCTGACTCAGAACTAGTTCGCCTCTGGCAACAACGGAAACTACTCTTCCTACAAAGAGACCTACTCCTCAGGAGAACGCTTGATCCAGTCACCTGTGAGCGCCTTCACCAGATAGTGGTGCCTCGAAGAGATGCCAAGATGGTGATGGACATGTACCATAACCGGTCTGGTCACTTTGGAATCCAAAAAACGGAAGCCACCATCAGACGACGTTTCTACTGGATTGGCATGAGAAGTGACATTGAAACCTGGTGTCGACAGTGTCCCACCTGTGCAGTGGCGAAAAGGGAAAGACATGATCAGCGAGCCCCCTTCATCCAATAGTGAGTAAAGGTCCTCTTGAAATCCTGGCAATCGACCACGTGAAACTGGAACCCAGCAGATCTGGGTATGTCTATGCTATGACCATCATAGACCACTATACCAAGTTTGTTGTGGCTGTACCTGTAAGGGACTTAACTGCAAAAACTACAGCTGCTGCCATGTGGAAGAGCTTCATTCTGCCGTATGGGTGTCCTGACAAAATACTCACTGATCAGGGATCTGCATTCGAGTCTCAGTTATTCTATGAACTTTGTGCCTTGTACAACTGCAAAAAACTGAGAACTACCGCATACCACTCTCAGGGAAACGGACTGTGCGAAAAAATGAATCAGACGCTGATCAACATGCTCAAGGCTGTGCCGCCTCACCAGAGGTCTGATTGGCCGTTACTCCTCCCTGAATTAGCGTACATGTACAACAATACAACCCATTGCTCTACTGGGTACACTCCATACTATCTCATGTTCGAAAGACATGGCCGTCTACCTGCAGATCTTGCCCTTGACGTCCCTGTGCCGGACGCTGAACCACTCCTTCCCCAATCTGAGTGGGTCAAAGAGCATCAGAAACGCCTGGAGGACGCTAAAGAAATAGTGGACTCTAAAATAGAGAAGGCGCAACAAAAACAAAAACAGGACTTTGATATGCATGCCCATGCTGAGCCCTTACAACCTGGAGACCAGGTCTGGCTAAAAAACAATCACCCTCTAAGCAAACTGGATAGTCGCTGGGAGCGTGAGCCATATACAATAGTGGCCATTCCCTCATCAGAGGTCTACGAAATCCAGAGAGAGGATAAAGGTACTCAGCGAGTCCATCGTAACAGGCTTAAGAAATGCCTACAGGAACCTGATCAAGAAAGTAAGACTCAAACAGAGTTGCTTCCCATGCTTGACCCCCTTTAGTGGTTATTCCAGCCTCAGATTCGAGTCCTGATGCCAGTTGCTGAGACTACTCCAAGTCAGACAGCTGATCCTCCTGCACACGTCCAAGACTCTACTTCTACCCCTGGAGACTCGGAAATGCCCTTGCGGAGATCCCAACGAACCAATAAAGGTAAACCACCTGCCCGTTATCCTTTGAAACCAGTGTTTAGCTACAGAGACAATAGGAGCCAAGCCATGGACACATTTTGACTGGTAAGAAACATTGCCTACTGTTTATTGTTGACATTTTGGCCATTTTCATTTTACCTTTTTTGTGCCTGGACTTAATGGACTCCATCTATCAGCAAAACCATACTTCATATTGGATTACAAATTATTTTAGATTTTTTTTTTTTCCCTACTTGATACAAGTTATGCAACGTTTCAAGCTTGCACCCAAAGAAAGGACTCAAACGTATACCTGATGTCACAGCCAGACAGCTGAGAAGCGCTCACAGGAGCTTCTCAGATCCTCCTCCTTGAATTTCTTTGTTTTGGTTTAGTTTCTCATCTCGTTAGTCTATCTCAGCTGTCATGCAGTTAGACTGATCGCTACCCTTTAAGTTCCTCCCCATAATGCAGTAGTGTGCAGCTGATACAACTTCCTGGAGTGTGTGTGCATGCTGTTCCCAGTTCCCAGTTCCCTGTTCCCAGTCGTCATTCGTTTGCAAGATAAGAGCTGTTTATGTATTTATGATTTTGTCTTTTCTGGATCCAGGTGACCCTGACTCCCTCCGTGTCAGTGTAGGGAGCCGGTGGTCGTGTCCCTTCACTATTGTAGGGTCTTCAGGTAATAGATAGCCGAGGAACGTGGATATGAGGCCATCCACCTTTGGGGTGTTCGCATAGGCTGAGCAGTGAGGGAGAGCGGCAGGTCTATTGCAGGTGTCTCCCTTTGTTCCTTAGTTGTGGATCCAGAGAGACATTGTTTATATGGTATTGTCTTGTTTCCTGTACACTATCCGTGACATTATCAGCCGCCAAAACCGTCTCAAGCATGGATCCGGTTTCACTTTTGGCTGAACGCTTTCAGGGTCTTTCTTTGGAGGTAGCTGATCTCCGTAAGACTTTTTCTCAGTTTCAAGTGACCGGTTCAGTTTGCGTTCATGGAGTTTGTGCTGAGCCTAAGATCTCGCTCCCGGATACGTTCTCCGGGGGTAGTGAGAATTTTGTGCGTTTTAGAGAGGCTTGCAAACTCCATTTTCGCCTTCTTCCCCATTCTTCTGGTGATGAAGAACGGAGGGTGGGGATCATTATATCGCTGCTCAGGGGTAACGCTCAGTCCTGGGCCTTTTTGCTGCTGGAGGGGGCACGGCCCCTTCGTTCAGTGGATGAATTCTTTTTAGCCCTGGGTCAGATATATGCTGATCCGGATCGTATTGCTCTGGCTGAGTCTAGACTACGTCTGTTATGCCAGGGTAAACAATCCGCAGAGATATACTGTTCAGAATTTCGGAGATGGGCAGCAGATACGGGTTGGAATGATGCTGCACTCCGAAGTCAATTTTGCTATGGTCTTTCAGAGGGATTGAAAGATGCATTTGCCTTTCATGAAAGACCTACCTCCTTGGATTCTGCTATGTCTCAGGCTGTTCGTATTGACAGGCGTCTTAGAGAGAGAGGAGAGATCTCTCCTTCCTGTCATACTCAGTCCCGGGACAGTGCAGCGGTCTCATTCTGTGCACAGGGGTCTCAGTCGCTGTCAGCCCCTTCTGAGCAGGAGTCCATGCAGCTGGGGTTGATTGCCTCTGACAATAGAAGATTCAGCCCGCAGGGGAGGGTTTGTTTTTGTTGTGGAGGTATAAATCATCTGGCAAATGTTTGTCCCTCTAGGAGATTCAGGCAGTTTTCTGGGAGTAATAAAGAGACAAAAAGGAAAAAATCTTTTAAAAATGTTCCGTCTGTTACTATTTGCAGGGTTGAGGCGGAAATTGAAGGTTTTCCGTTTGCTTGTAGTTCCCGTTTTGTCCTGCCTGCTAGGGTGGCGCTAGAGAGCAAGAGCATTTTTTGTGAGATTTTTGTGGATAGTGGAGCAGCTGTCAACCTCATTGATAATCAATTTGCAATAACTCATGGTTTCCAGGTATGCACTTTGGGAAAGGATATTCCTGTTTTTGCTATTGATTCAGCTCCACTTTCTCAGAAATCATTAAAGGGCATAGTTCACAATATCCGTTTAATTGTGAGTGATGCTCATGTTGAGGATGTGTCATGTTTCGTCCTTAGCGGTTTGCCTACTCCTCTAGTGTTGGGGCTACCCTGGCTCACTAAACATAACCCCACCATTGATTGGCAAGCGAGGCAAATAAATGGTTGGAGTAACTTTTGCAGAGAGAATAGCCTCACAACATCTGTTTCTGAGGTTTCTACTAAGACTGTACCACCTTTCCTCTCTGAATTTTTGGATGTCTTCTCTGAGAGTTGAGTTCAGGGTTTGCCTCCGCACAGGGAGTATGATTGCCCTATTAATCTCATCCCAGGCGCCAAGCTGCCTAAATCTCGTTTATACAATCTCTCCCAACCTGAGAGGGTCGCTATGCGGGCTTATATCTCTGAGAGTCTGAGAAAAGGACACATACGACCCTCGAAGTCACCTGTTGCCGCTGGTTTTTTCTTTGTTAAGAAAAAAGATGGTTCTTTAAGACCTTGTCTGGATTTCAGGGAGCTCAACAGTATCACTATTCGTGATCCTTATCCGCTTCCTCTGATCCCGGACCTGTTTAACCAGGTTGTTGGGGCGAAAGTCTTTTCCAAATTAGACCTAAGAGGGGCATACAACCTGGTTAGGGTCAGAGAAGGAGACGAATGGAAGACGGCTTTCAATACCCCTGAGGGCCATTTTGAGAATTTGGTTATGCCTTTTGGTTTGATGAACGCCCCAGCCGTTTTTCAGCATTTCGTCAACAGCATTTTTTATCATTTAATGGGAAAATTTGTATTAGTGTATTTGGATGACATTTTGATTTTTTCTCCTGATTTCAAGACTCATAAGGAACACTTACGTCAGGTCTTGCTCATCCTGCGGGAGAATAAATTATACGCGAAACTGGAAAAATGTGTGTTTGCGGTTCCAGAAATCCAATTTCTGGGGTTTCTTGTCTCCGCTTCTGGTTTTCGCATGGACCCCGAGAAGGTCCGCGCTGTGCTTGAGTGGGAGCTTCCTGAGAATCAGAAGGCGCTGATGCGTTTTTTGGGCTTTGCCAATTATTACAGGAAATTTATTTTGAATTATTCCTCTGTTGTTAAACCACTCACTGATATGACCAGAAAGGGGGTAGATTTTTTTTCCTGGTCGGTAGAGGCGCGTAAGGCCTTTTCTAATATCAAGGAGAGTTTTGCTTCCGCTCCCATCCTAGTACAACCTGATATTTCGTTACCCTTCATAGTTGAGGTTGATGCTTCTGAGGTAGGGGTGGGTGCGGTCTTGTCTCAGGGTTCCTCTCCTGCCAAATGGCAACCGTGTGCCTTTTTCTCAAAGAAACTCTCCTCCGCAGAGAGAAATTATGATGTGGGAGATAGGGAATTGTTGGCCATCAAGTTGGCTTTTGAGGAATGGCGCCATTGGCTAGAGGGAGCCAGACACCCTATTACCGTGTTTACTGACCATAAAAATCTGGCCTACTTGGAGTCAGCCAAGCGTCTGAACCCGAGACAGGCCAGATGGTCTTTGTTCTTTTCAAGGTTTAATTTTGTTGTTACGTTCCGCCCTGGTGTTAAGAATGTGAAGGCAGATGCCCTGTCACGTTGTTTTCCGGGAGGTGGGAATTTTGAAGACACGGGTCCCATTTTGGCTGAAGGTGTGGTGGTCTCTGCTCTTTTTCCTGAATTGGAGGCAGAGGTGCAGGCAGCCCAGTCAGAAGCTCCTGATCTTTGTCCTCCTGGGAGGTTGTTTGTGCCTCTCGCTTTGAGACACAAGATTTTTAAAGAACACCACGACACGGTCCTTGCTGGGCACCCGGGGGCAAGAGCCACACTGGATCTCATCGCTCGGAGATTCTGGTGGCCTGCGCTTTGTAAGTCGGTTGAGGGTTTTGTGGCAGCTTGCGAGACTTGCGCTCGTGCCAAGGTCCCTCATTCACGGCCATCAGGTCCTCTCCTTCCTTTGCCCATTCCTTCCCGTCCTTGGACACATCTGTCCATGGACTTCATAACGGACTTGCCTCGTTCCTCAGGGAAGTCTGTGATTCTGGTGGTGGTGGACCGTTTTAGCAAAATGGTGCATTTTATCCCTTTTCCTGGTTTGCCCAATGCTAAGACGCTGGCGCAGGCATTTATTGACCACATTGTCAAATTGCATGGGATTCCTTCCGACATATTCTCTGATAGGGGCACGCAGTTTGTTTCCAGATTCTGGAAGGCCTTCTGTTCTCGCTTGGGGGTTCGGTTGTCATTCTCTTCTGCTTTCCATCCGCAGTCGAATGGCCAGACAGAGCGCGTCAATCAGAATCTGGAGACATATCTGCGCTGTTTTGTGGCGGAGAATCAGGAGGATTGGTGTTCTTTTTTGTCCCTTGCTGAGTTTGCTTTGAATAACCGTCGTCAGGAGTCCTCTGATAAGTCGCCATTTTTTGGTGCATATGGGTTCCATCCGCAGTTTGGGACTTTCTCGGGAGAGGGCTCTTCTGGTTTGCCTGATGAGGACAGATTCTCCTCGTCTTTGTCATATATTTGGCAAAAGATTCAGGATAATCTAAAGAGCATGAGTGAGAGATATAAGCGTGTGGCGGATAAGAGACGTGTGCCTGGTCCGGACCTGAATGTTGGTGATCTGGTGTGGTTGTCTACCAAGAATATCAAGTTGAAGGTTCCCTCCTGGAAGTTGGGTCCTAGGTTTATTGGGCCTTACAAGATCCTGTCTGTCATCAATCCTGTTGCCTACCGTCTTGATCTTCCTCAGACTTGGAAGATCCATAATGTTTTTCATAAGTCCTTATTGAAACCTTATGTTCAACCTATTGTACCCTCGCCTTTGCCTCCTCCTCTGATTATGGTTGATGGAAATCTTGAATTTCAGGTCTCTAGGATTGTGGATTCTCGTCTTGTCTGCGGTTCCCTCCAGTACCTCGTTCATTGGGAGGGTTATGGTCCTGAGGAGAGGATGTGGGTCCCAGTGACGGACATTAAGGCCTCTCGTCTCATCAGGGCTTTCCATAGGTCCCATCCTGAGAAGGTGGGCCCTGAGTGTCCGGAGTCCACTCCTAGAGGGAGGGGTACTGTCACAGCCAGACAGCTAAGAAGCGCTCACAGGAGCTTCGCAGATCCTCCTCCTTGAATTTCTTTGTTTTGGTTTAGTTTCTCATCTCGTTAGTCTATCTCAGCTGTCATGCAGTTAGACTGATCGCTACCCTTTAAGTTCCTCCCCATAATGCAGTAGTGTGCGGCTGATACAACTTCCTGGAGTGTGTGTGCATGCTGTTCCCAGTTCCCTGTTCCCAGTCGTCAGTCGTCATTCGTTTGCAAGATAAGTGCTGTTTATGTATTTATGATTTTGTCTTTTCTGGATCCAGGTGACCCTGACTCCCTCCGTGTCAGTGTAGGGAGCCGGTGGTCGTGTCCCTTCACTATTGTAGGGTCTTCAGGTAATAGATAGCCGAGGAACGTGGATATGCGGCCATCCACCTTTGGGGTGTTCGCATAGGCTGAGCAGTGAGGGAGAGCGGCAGGTCTATTGCAGGGGTCTCCCTTTGTTCCTTAGTTGTGGATCCAGAGAGACATTGTTTATATGGTATTGTCTTGTTTCCTGTACACCATCCGTGACACCTGAGCTCTTTGTGACTTATAATGTTTAAATATGACACTAATTTTGCTTACATGTTTACAGGTTGTACAACGTTCAAGTACTCGTGCCCATTGTATGGACTCTTTTACAGATGCCGCAATGTGAATTTATGCACTGTTTGTGAAACTGCGCTAACTTTTGCCTTTAGCCAGAGCAGTAGTACCTTACTTTTGTGTGTCTTGCCTTACAGCTCTGTTCTCTTTACACGGACTGCCTATCTGGATGCTTAATTATAATGGCCTACACCCGGTGTTAAATATCCTAGGTACCCAGGGTAGGACCAAGTGGTAAGTCCCAGGCAGGTCCAGCAAGGGTACCCCGCTGCTTCGAGAATGGCTAAGGGAATAATGTACCCCTCCTTCTCGCTTGTTATATGTACCAGGAATGGTAATGAGGCTTCTAAAACCCCATCCTGGTGTGTCTTCCAGGAGTTTCATGGGATTATCATACCCTCCTCCTGTGACATTGCCAGAAGTGCATGGAGACGATAAATACCTCCCCTTCTGAGCCTTTTGCCTAGGGTACGGGCCCTCAAACCTTAGAGCCACAATTTAGCTACCTCACAGTTATCATAGTGATCGTGCTACAAGCCAAATTTTTTCAGGCTATGATGCAGGGAAGGGAATACAGGATAAAGCCACCCTTTCATTTGCCAGTATTTCATTACACCATGGTGGGATTACGGAGTAAAGACACCCCCCTGCTTTCTTTGATGTTTAAAGGATCCAGAACATACAAAGTCAGTCAGTAATGTTTGCTTTGTGCAGTATTTAGGTTACCTGGTTATACCAAGAGAAGGAAACTGTGTGTTGGACACCTTACTTTAGCGGGCAGGAACCTCGAGATAGCCGTTTCATGTTTGTCTATGTATGTCATTATATGTATTTCAGGCAGCCCTTTGTATTAATTTGGGTACCCCCAGAGCTCATTCCTCTTATCCTAAGCACAAGCTGAGGACTGCTTGATTCAAAGTAAGGGGGAATGTAACATCCCAGAGTGGGGTTACTCTATGCTTTTACCCCGCTACAATCTGCTAAGAGCATTTATATTGTCATCTGATGTGATTTCCCTCATGTCATTCACTACGGTGCAGTTGAAACCGTTTTAAATGTTATATTTTCCTTTGTAATGTCTCAGGTCTACCAGCAGGTGGCGGCATCATTGGTAGGCATAGATGTAATGTTATGGCCATTCAGAATGGAACATTCCAGTTCTGTGCTGCCCCCCTGCTTAAGGGAAGTGGAGTTTCCCACGCCCTGCAGCAAGGGAGGGAAGAAACCAGTTAGTTCCGGTGTGTTCCAGCTCTTCCTGCTAGGGGAAGGCTGTGTGAAGAGGAGTTCCCAGAAAAACAGAGATCCCAACCAAGGATTCAGGCCTTTGCTGAGGCCCAAAGCAATCTTCCCAGCCTGAGTTCCTTACCTCAGCTGGATGACAAAGAAAGCAGCCATCTTCAGAACTACTAGATCTCCAGGAAGAAACCACCATTCCCTGCGAGCAGTCCTGTAAGTACAGATTCCAAATACAAGGAGAAGATAAGTACCTCCATAGCTAGTCAGTCCCAAACAAAGCAGAAGATAGACAGAGCAGAAGACAGATACCTGCCAGATTCTTAAAGGTGTATGTACTAGATGCAGAAGATATATATAATTCCTGCCACATATTGCCAATACCTGCTGGGAACCTAGACTATTGCTGTAACATTGTATGGAACTAGAGCTGCGTAAGATAACCTCAAGTAAAGACAAGTTGGACCCTATTCTCTGTGTGGAATTCCATCATTCCTCCATTACTCCTATTTACAACACTCAATTTGTTGCATGTGAGCCAGGATACAGGAGTCCAGCCGTACTAAGGTAGGAGACACCGTTGACACAATACAGGGACAATATCCCCCTCTGGCATTCCTAACCTAGTACATGAGCTATACCATCTTAAAGGGCCCTTTTACAGTACCTGCGCAAGCTGCAACTGGCGTCACAAACTTAGTTACACCTAAATCTGACCCACTGCATAGCAGCCCCAATGACCCAGTGTCCTGCTCATTGCAGTTGTCTACTAAGAATATCAAATTGAAGGTTCCCTCCTGGAAGTTGGGTCCTAAGTTTATTGGGCCTTACAAAATCTTGTCCGTCATCAATCCTGTTGCCTACCGTCTTGATCTTCCTCAGACTTGGAAGATCCATAATGTTTTTCATAAGTCCCTATTAAAACCTTATGTCCAAACCATTGTACCCTCCTCTTTGCCTCCTCCTCCGATTGTGGTTGATGGTAATCTTGAATTTCAGGTCTCTAGGATTGTGGATTCTCCTGTTGTCCGCTGTTCTCTCCAGTACCTCGTTCATTGGGAGGGTTATGGTCCTGAGGAGAGGATGTGGGTCCCAGTGACGGACATTAAGGCCACTTGTCTCATCAGGGCTTTCCATAGGTCCCATCCTGAGAAGGTGGGCTCTGAGTGTCCGGAGTACACTCGTAGAAGGAGGAGTAATGTCACCGGCAGACATCTGAGAAGCTCTGACAGACGTTCTTCAGAACCTCCTGCTTGAGGTTCTTTTGTTTTGCTTTCCTTTTGTCATCTTGTTTCCCTCTCTCAGCTGTCATCTAGTTGCACTGATTGCATCCCTTTAAATCCCCTCCCATACTGCATCACTTTGCGGTTTATACAACTTCCTGGAGTGTGCTGATGCTAGAAGCTGTTACTACTGCATCCACAAGATAAGTCTGTTTCTTTATTTCTGTTTTCCTGTGGGCTTGATCTTAGGTGACCCTGACTCCCTCCGTATTAAGTGTAGGGAGCCGGTGGTCGTGTCCCCTCACTATTATAGGGTGTTCAGGTGTCATACAGTCGAGGAACGAGGGTATGCAAATTTCTACCATCGAGATTTTTGCATAGGCTGAGTAGTAAGGGAGAGAGCTAGCGTTGTTACAGGGCTTACCCTTTTGTTTCTTTGTTTTAGATCAAGTCAGTCGGATCTTCATTTGTGTCTTCTAGTTTTCTGTAACACCATCCGTGACAGCAGATCAGTTTATCGTCTGCAACTCAACACCTATCATAAGATACCATACCTTTTATGTTTTTTTGTAGTTGGCAGAATGAGAATGTGCCTGTTGTCCAATCAAAGTTCTGTGCTATTATTGAATGTACTTAGAACATCTGCAATTGCTCTACCTGCTCCAGGAATCCAAAAAAGGGGTTCTAACGCAGAATTTCATTGTAGCTATAAACAATAGTGCTCAGTGCCTATAATACATCCATGCTGACTTCTGTAACTGCAATCCTAACCCTTCCCAGCATTTCTTATTAAATGAAATGACAGCTCTGTTTAACTGCAAAACAAAATGGCTGCCTCCAGAAAATCAATATGGCAGCCTCCATGAAAATTTCAATAGATGGAACACTGAGCGTGTCACAATGGAACCCTTCAGCATCCATGGATGATGACATCACAATGGACCCTTGCTGTTTTCCTTCCTGGCAGCAGCCATGATCCTTCACTCTTCAGTCAGGTGTGGATCCATGCACATCAACAGGTATGGGTGCCAATCAACAGGTAAGGGTGCGTTTTTGTGTGTGTCAAACAAAGGTGTCAGTTTATGGAAATATTTGTTTGAGGAAAAATTGGCGCTTTTGTGCAAAATGGAATACTGTCCAGCGATTATTAGCAGGCCCAGAACTCAAAAGCCTTCTTATCTGTTTCTGACGGCATGGCCATATAAACTCCAAAAGTACCCCTCTTTACCATCTGTCGCAACTTGGGGGAAAGAAGCGGCCACCGACGGAGCTATGACTTTTCTGGTTTTTGCTTTTTGGCCACTGCAATGCAGGTGCAGATCAGTTTATCATCTGCAACTCACCACCTATCATGAGATACCCTACCTTTTATGGATTATTTTAGCTGGCAGAATGAAAATGCGCCTGTTGTCCAATCAAAGTTCTGTGCTATTATTGAATGTACTTAGCACCTCTACAAATGCTCTACCTGCTCCAGGAATCCAAAAGCAGGTTCTAACCCAGAATTTCATTGTAGCTATAAACAATAGTGCTTAGAGACTAGAATACATCCATGCTGACTTCTGTGGCTACAATCCGAACCCTTCCCAGCATTTCTTATCCATTGAAATGACAGCTCTGTTTAACTGCAAAACAAAAGGGCTGCCTCCAGAAAATCAATATGGCAGCCTCCATGAAAATTTCAATAGATGGAACACTGAACGTGTCACAATGAAACCCTTCAGCATCCATAAATGATGATATCACAATGGACCCTTCCTGTTTTCCTTCCTGGCAGCAGCCATGATCCTTCATTCTTCAGTCAGGTGTGGATCCATGCACATCAACAGGTATGGGTGCCAATCAACAGGTAAGGGTGATTTTTTTTGTGTGTCAAACAAAGGTGTCAGTTTATGGAAAGATTTTTTTAAGGAAAAAATGGCGCTTCTGTGCAAAATGGTATACTGTCCAGCGTCTATTAGCAGGCCCAGAACACAGAAGCCTTCTTATCTGTTTCTGACAGTATGGCCATATAAACTCCAAGAGTACCGATCTATACCCTTTGTCGCAACTTGGGGGAAAGAAGCGGCCACGGACGGAGCTATACCTTTTCTGGTTTTAGTTTTTTGGCCAATGCAATGTAGGTGCAGATCAGTTTATCGTCTGCAATGCAACACCTATCATGACATACCATACCTTTTATGGATTTTTGTAGCAGGCAGAATGAGAATGCGCCTGTTGTCCATTCAAAGTTCTGTGCTATTATGGAATGTACTTAGCACCTCTGCAATTGCTCTACCTGCTCCAGGAATCCAAAAGCAGGTTCTAACGCAGAATTTCATTGTAGCTATAAACAATAGTGCTCAGAGACTAGAATACATCCATGTTAACTTCTGTAGCTGCAATCCTAACCCTTCCCAGCATTTCTTATCCATTGAAATGACAGCTCTGTTTAACTGTAAAACAAAATGTCTGCCTCCAGAAATCCAATATAGCAGCCTCCATGAAAATTTCAAAAGATGGAACAGTGAGCGTGTCACAATGGAACCCTTCAGCATCCATGGATGATGACATCACAATGGACCCTTGCTGTTTTTCTTCCTGGCAGCAGCCATGATCCTTCATTCTTCAGTCAGGTGTGGATCCATGCACATCAACAGGTATGGGTGCCAATCAACAGGTAAGGGTGCGTTTTTGTGTGTGTCAATCAAAGGTGTCAGTTTATGAAAAATTTGTTTGAGGAAAAAATGTCGCTTGTGTGCAAAATGGAATACTGTCCAGCGTCTATTAGCAGGCCCAGAACACAAAAGCCTTCTTATCTGTTTCTGACGGTATGGCCATATAAACTCCAAGAGTACCGATCTATACCCTTTGTCGCAACTTGGGGGAAAGAAGCGGCCACCGACGGATCTATGCCTTTTCTGGTTTTTGTTTTTTGGCCAATGCAATGTAGGTGCAGATCAGTTAATCGTCTGCAATGCAACACCTATCATGACATACCTTACCTTTTATGGATTTTTGTAGCAGGCAGAATGAGAATGCGCCTGTTGTCCAATCAAAGTTCTGTGCTATTATGGAAATTACTTAGCACCTCTGCAATTGCTCTACCTACTCCAGGAATCCAAAAGCAGGTTCTAGCGCAGAATTTCATTGTAGCTATAAACAATAGTGCTCAGAGACTAGAATACATCCATGCTGACTTCTGTAACTGCAATCCTAACCCTTCCAAGCATTTCTTATCCATTGAAATCACAGCTCTTTTTAACTGCAAAACAAAATGGCTGCCTCCAGAAAATCAATATGGCAGCCTCCATGAAAATTTCAATAGATGGAACAGTGAGCGTGTCACAATGGAACCCTTCAGCATCCATGGATGATGACATCACAATGGACCCTTGCTGTTTTCCTTCCTGGCAGCAGCTATAAACCTTCATTCTTCAGTGAGGTGTGAATCCATGCACATCAACAGGTATGGGTGTCAATCAACAGGTAATGGTGCATTTTTGTGTGTGTCAAACAAAGGTGTCAGTTTTTGGAAAGATTTGTTTGAGAAAAAATTGGCTCTTCTGTGCAAAATGGAATACTGTTCAGTGTCTATTAGCAGGCCCAGAACACAAAAGCCTTCTAATCTTTTTCTGATGGTATGGCCATATAAACTCCAAGAGTACCCCTCTTTATCCTTTGTCGCAACTTGGGGGAAAGAAGCGGCCACCGACGGAGCTATGCCTTTTCTGGTTTTTGCTTTTTGGCCACTGCAATGCAGGTGCAGATCAGTTTATCGTCTGCAACTCACCAGCTATCATGAGATACCATACCTTTTATGGATTTTTGTAGCTGGCAGAATGAGAATGCGCCTGTTGTCCAATCAAAGTTCTGTGCTATTATGGAATTTACTTAGCACCTCTGCAATTGCTCTACCTACTCCAGGAATCCAAAAGCAGGTTCCAAAGCAGAATTTTATTGTAGCTATAAACAATAGTGCTCAGAGAATAGAATACATCCATGCTGACTTCTGTGGCTACAATCCTAACCCTTCCCAGCATTTCTTATCCATTGAAATGACAGCTCTGTTTAACTGCAAAATAAAATGGCTGCCTTCAGAAAATCAATATGGCAGCCTCCATGAAAATTTCAATAGATAGAACACTGAGCGTGTCACAATGGAACCCTTCTGGCTGCCTCCAGAAAATCAATATGGCAGCCTCCATGAAAATTTCAATAGATGGAACAGTGAGCGTGTCACAATGGAACCCTTCGGCATCCATGGATGATGACATCACAATGGACCCTTTCTGTTTTCCTTCCTGGCAGCAGCCATGATCCTTCATTCTTCAGTCAGGTGTGGATCCATGCACATCAACAGGTATGGGTGCCAATCAACAGGTAAGGGTGCGTTTTTGTGTGTGTCAAACAGAGGTGTCAGTTTATGGAAAGATTTTTTTAGAAAAAATTGGCGCTTCTGTGCAAAATGGAATACTGTCCAGCGTATATTAGCAGGCCCAGAACACAAAAGCCTTTTTATCTGTTTCTGAAGGTATGGCCATATAAACTCCAAGAGTACCCCTCTTTACCCTCTGTCGCAACTTGGGGGAAAGAAGCGGCCACCGACGGAGCTATACCTTTTTCTGGTTTTTGCTTTTTGGCCACTGCAATGCAGGTGCAGATCAGTTTATCATCTGCAACTCACCACCTATCATGAGATACCATACCTTTTATGGATTTTTTTAGCTGCCAGAATGAGAATGCGCCTGTTGTCCAATCAAAGTTCTGTGCTATTATGGAATGTACTTAGCACCTCTGCAATTGCTCTACCTGCTCCAGGAATCCAAAAGCAGGTTCTAACACAGAATTTCATTGTAGCTATAAACAATAGTGCTCAGAGACTAGAATACATCCATGCTGACTTCTGTGGCTACAATCCTAACCTGTCACGGATGGTGTTACAGAAAACTAGAAGACACAAATGAAGATCCGACTGACTTGATCTAAAACTAAGGAACAAATGGGTAAGCCCTGTAACAACGCTAGCTCTCTCCCTTACTGCTCATCCTATGCAAAAATCTCGATGGTAGAAATTTGCATTCCCTCGTTCCTCAACTGTATGACACCTGAACACCCTATAATAGTGAGGGGACACGACTACCGTCTCCCTACACTTAATACGGAGGGAGTCAGGGTCACCTAAGATCAAACCCACAGGAAAACAGAAATAAAGAAACAGACTTATCTTGTGGATGCAGTAGTAACAGCTTCTAGCATCAGCACACTCCAGGAAGTTGTATAAACCGCAAAGTGATGCAGTATGGGAGGGGATCTAAAGGGATGCAATCAGTGCAACTAGATGACAGCTGAGAGAGGGAAACGAGATGACAAAAGGAAAGCAAAACAAAAGAACCTCAAGCAGGAGGTTCTGAAGAACGTCTGTCAAAGCTTCTCAGATGTCTGGCGGTGACATAACCCTTCCCAGCATTTCTTATCCATTGAAATGACAGTTCTGTTTAACTGCAAAACAAAATGGCTGCCTCCAGAAAATCAATATGGCAGCCTCCATGAAAATTTCAATAGATGGAACACTGAGCGTGTCACAATGGAACCCTTCAGCATCCATGGATGATGACATCACAATGGACCCTTGCTGTTTTTCTTCCTGGCAGCAGCCATGATCCTTTATTCTTCAGTCAGGTGTGGATCCATGCACATCAACAGGTATGGGTGCCAATCAACAGGTAAGGGTGCGTTTTTGTGTGTGTCAAACAAAGGTGTCAGTTTATGGAAAGATTTGTTTGAGGAAAAATTGGCGCTTCTGTGCAAAATGGAATACTGTCCAGCGTCTATTAACAGGCCCAGAACACAAAAGCCTTCTTATCTGTTTCTGACAGTATGGCCATATAAACTCCAAGAGCATAGGCGTGTGCACGGGGTGTGCCGGGTGTGCCGGGTGTGCCTGGGCACACCCTAATCACACCTGTGTGCTCAGCCTCCTGCACTGCCGCTTGAGCCCCGGCTGTCCTGCACAGCCACAATGATATCTTCAGATTGCTCCCATGCTCAGTGTCCCAGCGACTGGCTGCGTAACGTCACTCACTCAAAATGGGAGGAGCAGGCGCGTGACTGAGTGACGTCACGTTACGCTGCCGCTGGCCTAGTTTGAGTGTTTGAGAACCTGCCCGGTGCCCAGTGATTGTGGAATACTAGCTGGAGTCTCCCAGTAAGTAGTTCGTTTATTACAACATTAAGTTTACAACACTTTGCATAAGACCCCGGCGGCCTCCACCCCCTGTTGGGGGTCACTGTCAGGGACACTGTTATTGGGGGGGGGATCTGTGGATGATGACACATATATAGCACAAGATGCTGCTATATATGTGTCATCCACAGATCCCCCCCCGGCCCCACATAATAGTGTCATCCACAGACCACAGACCCCCCCGTATCTGTGTCAGATTCCACACAGATACCCCCATAACAGTGCCTTCCACAAATATCTTCTTAATAGACTGTTATGGGGGGGATCTGTGGATCATCCACAGATGCCCCCATTACAGTGCGTCTGCCACAGATGGCCCCATAACAGTGCGTCAGCCACAGATGGCCCCCATAACATTGCGTCAGCCACAGATGCCCCCATAACAGTGCATCAGCCACAGATGCCCCCATAACAGTGCGTCATCCACAGATGCCCCCATAACAGTGAGTCAACCACAGGTCCCCCATAACAGTGCGTCATCAACAGATGCCCTCATAACAGTGCGTCATCCACAAATCCCCCATAACAGTACGCCTGCGCACTGAGGAGAGACAGACAGGAGGGGAAAGAATCCGTGGAAGCAAGCAGAGGACGGCACAGCAGATGACTGAATAGCTTCTTTTGTAAGTAAATAGTTTTATTTTTTTGTCTATTATATTCTGGCTTTTGCTTAAAGGGACAGTAAAAATGTTTTTTTTTTTTAGCTATGTATGATGCTTTTTGATAAATAAATGTAGTGGTGCTGTAATGTGGACCCCAGGCCTTTCTGATGCCCTGCAGGCTGGGCTGGCGCTGTGGCAGCATACGGTTGGTCAGGCATCAGAAAGACTCTGGGGCTGTCATTGTGTGCTCTGGAACTTTTCCCTTCACAGCCACTGCTATCTCCCTCTCGTACAGTGAAGACTCTGCAGGAGGCATTCCGTTTGCTCTCCGTCCTAATAGAAGTCTATGGGAATCAAAACGGATCCATCTGGTTCCCGTTATGCAAGACGGAAAACAAAGTCCTGTCGACAGGACTTTGTTTTCCGTCTTGCATAAGGGGACCCACACGGATTGGTTATGCTTTCTCATAAACTTCTATTAGGACAGAGCAAAACGGAATGCCTCTTAAAGGTTTCCGTTTTGCATTCCATCTGGCCGTTCCATTATATATTCTGTTTGAAACGGAACCTATAACGGAATGGCATAACGCAGATGTGAACTCACCCTTACTAATAGATACCGAGGTATGCAGCAAAGAATTTGTGAAGCCACAACACGCACAACCTTGAGGCGGATGGGCTACAACAGCAGAAGACCCCACCGGGTACCACTCATCTCCGCTACAAATAGGAAAAAGAGGATACAATTTGCACAAGCTCACCAAAATTGGACTGTTGAAGACTGGAAAAATGTTGCCTGGTCTGATGAGTCTCGATTTCTGTTGAGACATTCAAATGGTAGAGTCCGCATTTGGCGTAAACAGAATGAGAACATGTATCCATCCTCTGATGGCTACTTCCAGCAGGATAATGCACCATGTCACGAAGCTCGAATCATTTCAAATTGGTTTCTTGAACATGACAATGAGTTCACTGTACTAAAATGGCCCCCACAGTCACCAGATCTCAACCCAATAGAGCATCTTTGGGATGTGGTGGAACGGGAGCTTCGTGCCCTGGATGTGCATCCCTCAAATCTCCATCAACTGCAAGATGCTATCCTATCAATATGGGCCAACATTTCTAAAGAATGCTATCAGCACCTTGTGGAATCAATGCCACGTAGAATTAAGGCAGTTTTGAAGGCAAAAGGGGGTCCAACACCGTATTAGTATGGTGTTCCTAATAATTCTTTAGGTGAGAGTGTATATATATGTATGTATATATATATATATATATATATACACATACATACACACACGCGCGCGCGCGCACACGGCATGTGTGTTTGTGCCTTAGGGTGCACACCCTAATGCAATAGGCTGCGCTCGCCTATGTCCAAGAGTACCCCTCTTTACCCTCTGTCGCAACTTGGGGGAAAGAAGCGGCCACCGGCGGAGCTATGCCTTTTCTGGTTTTTGCTTTTTGGCCACTGCAATGCAGGTGCAGATCAGTTTATCTTCTGCAACTCACCACCTATCATGAGATACCATACCTTTTATGGTTTTTTGTAGCTGGCAGAATCAGAATGCACCTGTTGTCTAATCAGAGTTCTGTGCTATAATGGAATGTACTTAGCACCTCTGCAATTGCTCTACCTGCTCCAGGAATCCAAAAGCAGGTTCTAACCCAGAATTTCATTGTAGCTATAAACAATAGTGCTCAGTGCCTATAATATATCCATGCTGACTTCTGTGGCTACAATCCTAACTCTTCCCAGCATTTCTTTATTTTTCTTTATTTTTATTTTTTATTTTTTTCGCTCTCAGAAAATATACAGTGTAAACAAAACACCAACATTGGTGTAAATCGGTACCAGACATATAAACATGCAAATATATTGTTGTACAGGAAGGATTGGGGGGAAATAGCAGCTACCTGCTAGATGAAAACCTCAGCATACACATTTATATACCAAGACATATGGGGTACAGTCAAAATACTACAAAACAAGACATTGTTGACCTAATTAAAGGAGCGAACCAAAGTAAAGGAAACCTTGCACAAGGAATAAGATCGCTGACTCCAATCAGCATAGGGTACGCGTGATGACAAAAGACGAACAGATTCACCTTCCCTGCCTACATCTAACAATAAAACCAATTTGACCCCACTTTGTTTTGCAGTGGGACTCACAAGGCAGAGCCTAAGGTTTTAAAAATGTGGAGCTGAGTAGCTTGGTACTAAAGAAACCTGTATTTTGCCCAGGGAGCCCACCTTCTCAAAAATGTCGGATGCGTTCGTGATTCCCAAGAGGCCAGCTCCTCGAAGCGGTAAATTTGATCAACCTTAAGCCTCCATTGCTTCACCGAGGGTATGCTGGTCTGTAACCAATATTTGGGTATCGAGAGACGAGCCGCTAACAAAAGCTGTTTGAAGAGAAAGGTAGGGGGAGGGGTGGTGTTGTCATTGAAAAAAGAAAGCAGTGCCCCATAAGGGGAAAAGACAACAGCTGAGGAACAAATTCGATTGCAAATCTAAAATATTTCCTCCCACCATTTGTTGATAGGGGGGCACAGCCACCAGATATGGAGGAAGGTACCTTTCTCCTCTTGACATCTCCAGCATTTGTTAGAGGTAGGTCTAGTGAAGTGTGAGGACTTAATTGGCGTGATATACCATTGTGACAGAATTTTATAGCCATTTTCCTGGGCCCTAACACATCTTGATGACTTGTGTGGGATTTCAAATAGTGTGGGTAAAATTTGGAGAGGGAGATCCAGTCCAGTTTCCTTTTCCCAAGAGCGGATGAATGCCGGTTTGATAATTAGGGGGGAGATCTTAATTTGTTATAGATGAGGGAGATAGTTTTTTTTGGGGAGTTAGGGTTTACAATTAAAGCTTCAAACCATGTAAGGGGACGTAGGAGTTCACCATTCATGTTATTTCTATGGACAAAGGATTTAATGAGAGGAATGAGGGTGAAGTCACAAGGTTGTGGGTTTAGAAGGGTTTTGATGCTTTCATTCGATGGTGATAAGCCTTGGGGGTCTAAGAGATGAGCGATTGGCACAGAAGAGGATCTTATTAATTTAGAGGAGGTGTTTCGAGGCCCAATGGAAGATGAGCCAAGGATATCACTGGTTGTGATAAGGGGAGAAGGAAAGGGTACGGAGCAATGGGAGTAGTTCCACCACTTCCAAGCTTCCACAGTAGCTTTAATTATTGGAAAGGACTGCAAATTGATTAGGGGAGGGGTGCAATGGCCCAAACATAGAGCACGAGTTGGCATTCCAATGATACTTTGTTCCAGAGCTATCCAGGATTTGCTTCTTGTATTCCTCCGCCAATCAATAATTCTGGACATAAGAATGGCCTTTCCATAGAGTTCAGGGTCTGGGAGACCAATCCCACCTGCCAAACGAGAACGAGACAGAAAGGAGTAGGAGAGTCTAGCTTTCTTACCATTCCATACGAATGTTCTAAATCTCTGTTTTAGAGAGGTGTAATAGGACTTTGGAATGGGAATTGGGAGGACTTGTTGGAGGTAGGTGAGACGGGGAATGATAAGAGAAGAGAGAACGTTTTTCCTACCAAACCATGAGAGAGTTGGGGCTGATTTAATGATTTTATCTAGTGCTATGAATAATGAAGTTTTTAATGGGACATAATTAAGTGCAAAGAGATCTGAAATGTTGGGGCTAAGTTTCACTCCTAGATAAGTAATGGTTGGGGAAGACCAGTTGAATGGGGAATTTTCCATTAAAGAGAGTTTAATGTAACGGGGTTCCGAAGGTGCACTCGGTCCCCCATTACCCGCAGACCTGTTGCTTAGCTTTGGGAATGAGGATCTGTGTTTGACCTCATTCCCAGGGCGGCTTTACTAGCTGGTTGGCTCCCTGCTCCTAGTCTGCCTTGAGCGCCGAGCTGATCACTCGGTGCTCGACTGGTTGGTCTGTCGGTCATGTGACGCTGGCCACGTCACAAGACCCTCACTCCCCACTATAAATACAGGCAGCCTGCTGGCCACAGGTTGCCTGTTAATTTAGGTTCCACCTGTGATTTGGTCTTTCCTGGCGTACTTACCTCTTGCTGAATTCCTGACGATCCTCTGCCTGCTCCTTGTGTACTTTGCTGCTTTCCTGGTATTCTGACCCCGGCCTCCTCCTGACGTTCCTCTGCTGACTCCTTTGGTACTTCACGTCTCTCCTGGTATTTATGACCCCGTCTTCTCCTGACAATTCTCTGCTTGCTCCATTTGTACTTAGTAGCTTTCCTGGTATTGATTCGGTCTGTTCACGTCCTGTTGTTTGTCTGTCTGTCATCCCTGCACTTATTCCAAGTTAGGGATTGCCGTCCAGTTGTCTCCTGTCATTAGGACTCGCGAGGCAAGTAGGCAGGGCCAGGGGTAAGGGTAGAGCGCAGTGGTCACTTCCCTCCCCCCTGTGTGTGTGTGTACGCGACCGTTACATTTAAGTTGCGGGGATAAACCAATACTGATTATGATAGATTTACTTTCGTTAATCTTAAAGTCGGAAACTGCACTATAATTCTTTAAATGCTCTTGAATTATTGGAGGGGAAATTTTAGGATTAGATGTCATAATCATAACGTCATCAGCGAATGCCGCTAGTTTATGACTCTGACCCCCTAGATATAAGCCTTTGATCTCAGTATCTGACCGAAGCTTGGATAGGAGGGGTTCAATTGCCAGGATGAATAAAAGAGGGGACAGAGGGCAGCCCTGACGGGTTCCATTGTGAATTCGGAAAGGAGAGGATAGGTCACCATTTACCATGACGCGGGCCGTGGCCTGATTGTACATAGCAAATATAGCTTTAATATATGGATCAAACAGGCCAAAAAATTCTAAAACATGGCTTAAATAATTCCAGTTTATGCGGTCAAACGCTTTTTCAGCAAACAGTGCTGAGGAGTACAAGAGGAGAGGAGGTATGTCTGGCATAGCAGAGCGCATTAATGACTCTAGTAGTGTTGTCTCTACCCTCCCTATTATGCACAAAGCCCACCTGATCCATATGCACCAAAAGAGGAAGAAGGTCTGCCAAACGGTACGCAAGTAATTTCGCTAAAAGTTTAAGATCAATGTTTAGAAGAGAAATAGGCCTATAGTTTGAGCACAGCTTAGGGTCCTTCCCCTCTTTAGGAATTAAAGCTATATGAGCAGTCGTCATGTCCCTGGATAGAGGGATGCCTTGCAAGGACTGATTGCACACAGTAAGTAGACGTGGCAGAAGTTGCTTTCTAAAAGTTTTGTAATAGGAAGCGGGTAGTCCATCTGGGCCCGGACTTTTCCCCTGGGGCATTTGGGCCAAGGCTATGGACAGTTCGTCAATGGTAAATTGGGCTACAAGCGACTGTTTTTGACCTGCTGATAGATTCGGACAGGATGTAAATTTCAGGAATAAGTCAACTAGCGAGGAGTGGGATGCTGGAGAAAGGGGGGAAGGGAGGTTATATAAAGCTTCATAGAAGTCCCTACATTGTTTGGCAATCTTAAATGAAGCAAAAACTGGGTCACCTTTTGGGGAGGACAGTTGGTGTATGTAATTGTCTGCTCTTCTGGTTTTTATTCTGTTCATAAGAAATTTGGTGGCTTTGTCCCCATGCGTAAAAAAATTGCATTGCGAATTGAGATAATATTTGGCTGAGTTGTTTTGTAGCAGAGCTTTTAATTCGGCTCTTGCTTTGGAGAGCTCTTGGAGTTGGATTTCAGAGAGGGAGTGTTTATGGACAGATTCCAACTTGTTTATCTTGGAAAGGAGATTACTAATGTTACTCTCTCTAATTTTTTTCAAATGCGAACCAATGCTAATGAACTCACCCCTGATAAAGGGTTTGTGTGCGTCCCAGACGGTTTGGGGCGAGAGCTCCGGTAGGGAATTCAAGCTGAAGTATTCATCCAATAGTGAAGCTATTTTTTTTAATAGAATCAGGATTGCCGAGAATGGATTTGTTTAGTCTCCAGTTAAAACTTTTAGTTTTTCGTATTGAGGAGGATACCATGAGATAGATTGGAGCATGGTCTGACAAGTGAATAGACCCAATTTTGGCCGTCGGGCATAATTGGAGGTGCTCTTTTGAGATGAAAAGGTAGTCTATGCGGTGGTAAGAGCAATGGACATGTGAGTAAAATGGATAATCTGGGGTATTGGGATAAAGAGTACGCCAGACATCAATCAGATGGATGTCCCAAAAGATGTTTTTGATAAGCTTTAAAGAGCGCCTTGAAAGGGAAGTTTTATGTGAGGAGGAGACTATTTGGGGGTCAAAGGCCATATTGAGATCTCCACCCAAAACAACTATGCCTTCCTTGAAGGAGGTAATTGTTTGGGCAACGGAAGAGAGCCATTTAGCCTGTTTGGTGTTGGGAGCATACAGATTTATAAAGGTGTATAATTGGGGACCAATGTGACTCTTAACCATGATAAATCTTCCCTCAGGGTCCTGTATATGATTAGCGTATTTAAAAGGAACCTTCCTCTTAAACCCAATACTTACTCCTCCAGTCGAGGCAGAACTCCCCCCACAGTGGAACCAGAGAGGGTAATGAGAAAATTCCATATTGGGGTAGTGATTAAACCTAAAATGTGTCTCCTGGAGGAGCAGCACATCTGAACCCTCTTTACGTAATATAGTGAAAATTTGGCTTCTTTTGGAGGGTGAGTTAAAGCCCTTTACGTTATAAGAGGCTATATGAATATCAGCCATAATCAAGGGTAATTGTGGAAGGAGGAGTATAGAGTGTGCTGGTCCCCCAGGGGAGAACACTTACAGTTTGAGGTATCTCCACCCCGTCCAGAGGAGAAGCCGGATCCCCAGAATCCTATATATTCCTCAACGGAATCAAGGATGACAGTATCAGGTACCTAGAACTGAACAAAGGGAAAGGGAAAACAATGAGAACAAAACAAATAACCAAAAAATATCATAGTGTGTGGAATGACCCACTTATGTAAAGCATGGGGAAAAATTGGTCAAAGACCAGTGAACATGCCGTTCAGCACAGAAAATTGCAACCCGAGAAATAGATTATATTCATACAGGCAACTATCAGGTTTTAAAGAAAGGTCAGACTTGAACAAGCCCAGGCTGGGCTAGGAAAGCAAGAGGGTTATAAAGTCAGAAGGACAATGGAGGAATTGTTGAAGAGATAAAAGAGAGGAAAGGTAAGAGAGGCATGTAAGACAGGAGCGATATTATAAGATTCAGGACTTCAACATGGATCTTCTAGCAGTATTAAGCTATCATAAGCAGACAATAGTGAAAGTCTTCTTATAAGGGAGAAGCAGATTATCTGGATAGATCCAAGAAGGTCCAAGAAGAAAACGCCTCCTGGTATGATTGCAGCTGAGAGTTCGAGGATACTAATCTTGAGATAGTCTCTTAGGTGTTAGTTGCCGACTCCTCTTCCCTGCTTTGTGAGCCTTAGGGGTATGCTGTAAGGTGAAGGCCTCAACCGACGGGACATCAGGTAAGGTGAAGAGATCTTTTTTTATTTTTATTTTTTTATAACGTAACAAGGTACATTAACATAAGTTTACACACCTTGCAAGGCGTGTAGCAGGTGTATAAATGCCATTACATATGGTACACATCAAATAATGCAGAAGATAGAAGGTCACAGTTACACAAGAGTGACATTTTCAGTATATCAAGTTAAGAGTTACTGTAACAATAACGTTTAGCCACGTGTGGTATAGCACCAAAAAGGGGGTAAACCAGGGGAAGGCAATATAGGGAGGTTGGTATGGGGTCTAATCTCCCTCTGAAGTAGACCCATTCCAGTAGAAGTCACCCAAATCTGACGGAGCGAAGAGCAGGACCTTATGTGTAGCTCGGGTGCCTGAACTTTTGCCATAAGAGCAAGTGGCGTTGGAATTTTAGATGATTCCTAGCTTCCCATGAGGAAAGTTCCTCAAATAGGAAGATTTGATCAACTTTCAGTTTCCAGTGCTCTATGGAGGGAAGGAAGGATGACAGCCAATATTTTGGAATTAATAATCGAGCTGCCATCAAGAGCTGTTTGAATAGGAAAGGCATAGAATGATTTGCCTTGTCCAAATCAAGGTTGTGTAGGGCTTTACTCGCAGACATTTGCACCTTGGTCTTGCATATTGAATTACTAATCTGGAATATTTCCTCCCACCATGCCTTAATAGGTGGGCAATCCCACCAAATGTGGGAAAAAGGTTCCCCTAACAGTACTGCATCTCCAGCATATGTCAGAAGCTGTTGCTGAATACAGTGAGGTAGTATCAGGGGTTTTGTACCATCTGGTTAGGATCTTCTATCCATTCTCTTGTATGCGGACACATCTGGATGAACAGTGCGGGGAGGACAATATGTCCGGCAATATGGAGTTTGAGAGTTCCTGTCCCAGATCCCTTTCCCAGTGGCGGACAAATGCTGGTTTAGTGGGAGTCGATGGAATGTTTAGCCTTTTGAAGAGTTGTGAGATTAGTTTCTTTGGGGGATAGGGCTGGATATTAGGACCTCAGACCATAGTAAAGGTCGATAGATGTCACTTACTGTGACGTGTTGAGAGATGAATGCACGTATATAAGACGTGGAGGAGATATGTCGGCGATCAGCATTGAAGATCGTTTGAAACTCCTTAAGCGGGACTAAGGAACCGTTGAGATCAAAAAATGGGAGAATCGGGAGTGATTAATCCCTCAAGTCCCTTGGGGTACATTCTTTTACCTCGGGCAGTGCTGTTTCCAAAATATCACTAATGGAAAGAAGAGGAGAGGGGAAGGGTATAGAACAGTGAGATGACTGAAACCATTTCCACGCATTCAAAGTGGCTTGAATGATAGGGTATGGTGAGGAAGGTAAGTTACATGTGCTTTTGTTACCTAATAATAGAGACCTAAAGGATTTATTCACTAATTCTTGCTCCATTGCAACCCAAGATTTTGTGCTACTAGGTCTGAGCCATTCTATTATTCTAGACAACAGGACTGCCTTCCCATATAATTCTGGGTCTGGTAGGGCAATACCCCCGAAGCATTTAGGGCGCGATAGAAGTTCGTAAGACAATCTTGGCTTCTTCCCTCTCCAAATAAATGAGCGGAATAGTTTCCTTAAGGAGCTATAATAGGTTTTGGGGACTGGGATTGGAAGAACCTGTTGTAAGTAGGTAAGGCGGGGAAGTATCAGAGACATTAGTAAGTTCTTTCGGCCAAACCAAGAGATGGTTGTGATATCCAATTTGTCTATACTAGAGGAGATGTCATTTAATAATGGGGTATAATTTAGTGTAAACAATTCCGTGGTGTTTGGGCTAATTTTAATCCCTAGGTATGTTATATAAGGGGAGGACCAGTTGAAAGGGGAGTCTCTTTTTAAGCTACTTTGAGTCGATTGAGGGATCCCCACACAAACTACCAGTGATTTTTGCTTATTAATTTTGAAGTTGGAAAAGTAGCTGTAGATATCTAGGTGTTTTTGGATTATATGCATGGAGTCTTTAGGATTGGAGGTCATGATCATGATATCGTCCGCGAATGCGGCTATTTTATGATCCTTGCCTCCCAGCACCACTCCCCGGATACCTTTGTCCTCTCACATTTTTAGGAGAAGCGGCTCCAAAGCCAGTACGAAGAGCAGAGGGGAAAGGGGGCACCCTTGCCTAGTACCGTTTTGGATGAAAAAGGGGTCTGATAGATCGCCATTGATCAAGACAGAAGCTGAGGCCTGAGCATACATTGCGAAGGTGGCTTGTACAAAAGGATCAGGTAGGCCAAATCGGTAAAGGACGTGTCTCAGAAAAGACCAATTGATTCTGTCGAACGCTTTTTCTGCGTCCGTGCTCAGCAGAAGGAGAGGACTAGAGCGGTTAGCAGAGAATTGCACTATATTCAATACTCTGGCTGTATTATCTCTACCCTCTCTACCTTTGATAAAGCCCACCTGGTCCCCGTGTACTATTGAGGGAAGAAAAGTCGACAGACAATTAGCCAATAATTTCGCAAGCAGCTTAACGTCGATATTGAGGAGGGAAATGGGTCTGTAGTTAGCACATTGTTTAGGGTCTTTTTCCTCTTTAGGAATCAAGGTAATATGGGCTTGTGTCATATCCCTGGACAATTTTTCCCCTTGTAGGGTTAAGTTACAAACCTCAAGTAGGTGGGGGAGTAAGCATTGTTGGTATGTTCTATAGTATTGGACAGGGAGGCCGTCAGGGCCTGGGCTTTTGCCAGAGGGTGTCTGTTTTAAGGCAGTTGTGAGTTCCTTAAGAGTGAACGGGGAGGCAAGCAACTGTTTCTGGTCTTCAGGGATGGTTGGTATTGAAAGTGAATCTAGGAAGGAGGAAAGGACAGAAGTATGGGCTTCAGGTGAAAGCGTTTGGGGCAGGTTATATAGGGCTTCGTAAAACTCCCTAAATTGGGCACCTATTTCTTTAGAGGAATATAAGGGAGAGCCTTGAGGGGACACTATTTGATGGATGTAGTTTGTTGCTCTTCTATTCCTTATCCTGTTCATCATAAATTTGGAATGTTTTATCTCCGTGGGCAAAAAATTTGTGTTGCGAATTTAAGAAGAGTTTAGTTGTGGATTGCTGTAGCATGGATTTCAATTCCGTTCTATAGCCAGACAACTCCTGAAGTTTTAGCGCGGAGAATGAACGTTTGTGTAAGGATTCCAAAGATTGTATTTTCTGGGATAGAAAGTCTAGCTTCTTATTCCTCAGTTTTTTTTGGTGAGCTCCCATACTTATGAAATGTCCCCTAACAAAAGGTTCGTGGGCATCCCATACGGATAGGGCAGAGATATCAGGGTTCTTATTTAGGGTGAAGTATTCCTTAAGGAGTTCAGCAATTTTGTCCCTAGTGTTCGGGTTCCCCAGTAAAGATTCGTTTAGGCGCCATTTGAATTTGTACTGTTTGGGGACTGGGGCAGAGAGTGATAGGGAAATAGGAGCATGGTCGGAGAGGTGAATGGACCCTATTTGAGGGTTACGACAGTATTGAAGGTGTTCTTTAGACACAAATAGGTAGTCCAGGCGTTGGTATGTGCTGTGGACGTTAGAGTAAAAAGTATAGTCTGCTGTAGTGGGAAATAACGTACGCCAAACATCTATAAGGTGAAGGTTCCAGAACCCTTCTCTAATGTACCGCAAAGTTTTATGTGCTAGGGCCGATTTTGAGGTTGAGGAGTCTAGTTGAGGGTTTAAAGTGGCATTAAGGTCCCCTCCTACTATGGTCAAGCTTTCTGCAAAAGAATTAATGACGGGAAAAACCTTAGAAAACCAACTGTGGTGGCCAGTGTTTGGTGTGTAAAGGTTAATGAATGTATAAGTCTGAGGGCCAATGTTGTAGCCAATAAGTAGCGACCTTCAGGATCCTGCAGGTGAGAAGTGTAATGAAAAGGGACTCTCCTCTGGAACCCAATACTCACTCCCCCTGAAGCAGAGGAGCTGCCGCCACAGTGAAACCACTGTGAATAGTGGCCATACGAGAGATTAGGGTAGTGATTAAATTTGAAGTGCGTCTCCTGGAGGAGTAGGACAGTAGCTCCCAATTTGCGTAACAATGAGAAAACCTGACTCCGTTTTGAGGGAGAATTAAAGCCTTTGACATTGTAGGACGCAAATGATAGGTCAGCCATTGTGTTTAATGTATTGTGCGTTACCTCGCTGAATGTCCTTCCTCCCCCAGGAGAACGCAACTTTGCTGAAGATGCTGGGTGGAATTTGGGTGAGTAGGGTGGGATCCAGAGGGAGCTCCTGCATCTGATGGAACCTTGGAGCACAAAATACATGTACCTTCATAACAAAATAAACAAGACAACAATTAACAGAATAAAAAAAGGAAAATAATACTGTCTGTGTGGTAAACCTTAGAGGGCAGGTCATCACAGAATGGAATGGAGGTCGTAGGGGGGAAAAGGTTGAATAACCCATTTGCGATCCCTAGCGCACCGTATTAGGCCTCACAAGGGAGGTTCCCAGACAGACATATGAGAGATGCCAAGGATGGCCTCGTATTAGATAAGCATATTATAAGAGAGTAGGAGAGATAGGGTAGTGGGAAATGGAGGGAAGTGAGCAGGATAGGGCTGCGAACATGAGGATATAGGTATCTCTTAATAAGAGTATCTCATAAGAAGAGTATAGGTAAGAGAAGGCTCAGACCAGGCACGTGAATAGACATATTTTGAGGAATCAAGATGTCACAATGCAGGGTCCTTATGGAGTAAACTGTATATTTCTTCGTTTGGCCTTCTGCGACTTTGGAGTGCGAGGATGTTCAAAGGGTGTGATTACGGGAAGCTCCGGCAGCTCAAGGATGTCTTGATATAATTCCCAGTTCTCAAATTCCATGTGTGGAGTCTGAAGGTGGTCAAAAACTCCAGCTAAATCGGTGAACGTTGAGATCGTAATACGGCGACCCTCATATGTGAAAGTAAGTCCAAATGGAAAATTCCACCGGTACAAGATCTTGTTGGACCGAAGCCAATCGGTCAGAGGCTTCAAGGCTCGCCGTTTTCTTAATGTTGAAGGAGCGAGGTCCTGGAAAATCGCAACAGGCGATCCCTCACACGATATAGTATCCTGATTTCTGCCCGCCTCCAACACTGCAGCTTTAACTTGAAAATGTAAAAAGCGGCATATGACATCCCTGGAGAATCGGATCGTTTCGGTTTAGGCCTTAGCGCTCTATGTGCGCGTTCGATCGTAATGTCCATCTGATGTTCCGGGCCTAGCAGGGACTTGCATATCTCCATGACAGTGGCTGGTATTTCAGAGGCAAGGATTGACTCGGGTATCCCCCTGAATCAGAGATTATTGCTCCGCCCACTATTTTCCTGATCCTCCATAGCACTGTGGAGGTCGTTCAGGTGAGTATGGCATTTTTGTAGGGAGGATACTGTGGCTGTCTGGTGAGCCAGAATCGCGGCCTGGTGGGACTCTAGTGAGACCACTCTGTCCCCGACATGCAGCATATCCTGGCGCATAGCCGTTAGTTCGGACAGTACAGACTCCATCGCTTTGCTTAATGCCTGTTTCAGGAATCTGCGTGTGATCGGGAGTATTGTTCTGCCATGAGAGTCTACGGTGTCCGGGCTGCGACTGTGGCGGCTGATTTTCTGATAAATTTGTCCATTTCTCCACTCGGATTGGCAGTTTTGTTGGAGCTGGACGAGTCTCCATACTTAGATTGGCCTATCTTGACCATCTCTCTGGCTGTCGGCTGATGTATGCTGGCGCTTTATAGGATCTGTAGCGGAGAGCTCCTGACTAAGCTGCCATCTCGGTCTGGCGCTAGCTCCACCCCCCAGGTGAAGAGATCTTGAAATAAGTCCCAGTTGTCAATTGGCATGGGAGGAATTTGTAAATGGTCGTAAACGGCTTCCAGATCAGCATAGGTAGATACATTAAAGCGGCGGCCTCCTTGTGAGAAGGAAAGTCCGAAGGGAAAATTCCATTTGTAAAGGATCCTGTTAGCCCGCAGCCATTCCGTCAGTGGCTTGAGAGATTTGCGCTTCCTCAAGGTGGAGGGGGCCAGATCTTGATAAATTGACACTTGAGCACCTTCAAATAAGATGTCTGGTCTGTTTCTGGCAGCTTCTTGGACTGCTGTTTTGACTTGAAAGTTGAGGAATTTGCATATTATATCTCTTGGAGGCTCCTCTAATTTAGGCTTAAGTCGCAATGCCCTATGAGCCCTTTCAATCACAATCTCTAGGGCGAACTCTGGGCCAAGGAGCGAGGAGCAGAGGGAGATAACCGCAGCCGGAATGTCTCCAGGCAATACGGACTCTGGGATCCCTCTTATGCGCAGATTGTTTTGGCGAAACCTATTTTCCTGATCTTCTAAAGCATTCTGAAGTTCGTTCAGGTAGGTGCCACATTTTCGGAATGAGCTTGAAGTAGCCCTCTGATGATCCAATATCTGGGCCTGATGATTCTCAAGCGCTTCAACTCAATCGCCCACATGTCTCATATCTTGGCGCAAAGCGACAAATTCGCTTAGCAAGGGTTCAAGGGCTTTGCTCAGAGTGTTTTTCAGATAGTTTCTGGAAATCGGAAGAGCCCCCCTACCTTGCGGCACCTCAGTGTCGCTTTCATCTTCCGATTTGTATTGGTGGCTGACTTTATGAGGCTGGGCCGGCGCCATCTTGGAGTCACAAGCGACAAACGAAGCAGCCGCTTTGCTAATAAATTTGTCCATATCTCCTCCTGCAGCGTGACTTTTGTTGGTGCCCGGGTGCTCCCCAGCTTTAGGGTTCCCGATTTTTACAATTTTCAGACGTAGAGCTGTAGATTGCTAGTGCTGAGAACGGACTGTAGCACGGAGCTCAGAATCAAGCGGCCATCTCAGACCGGCGCAGGCTCCGCCCCCCCTTCCCAGCATTTCTTATCCATTGAAATGACAGCTCTGTTTAACTGCAAAACAAAATGGCTGCCTCCAGAAAATCAATATGGCAGCCTCCTTGAAAATTTCAATAGATGGAAAACTGAGCGTGTCACAATGGAACCCTTCAGAATCCATGGATGATGACATCACAATGGACCCTTGCTGTTTTCCTTCCTGGCAGCAGCCATGATCCTTCATTCTTCAGTCAGGTTTGGATCCATGCACATCAACAGGTATGGGTGCCAATCAACAGGTAAGGGTGCGTTTTTGAATGTGTCAAAAAAAGGTGTCAGTTTATGGAAAGATTTGTTTGAGGAAAAATAAGCGCTTCTGTGCAAAATGGAATACTGTCCAGCGTCTATTAGCAGGCCCAGAATACAAAAGCCTTCTTATCTGTTTCTGACGGTATGGCCATATAAACTCCAAGAGTACCCCTCTTTACCCTCTGTCGCAACTTGGGGGAAAGAAGCGGCCACCGACGGAGCTATGCCTTTTTTGGTTTTTGCATTTTGGCCACTGCAATGCAGGTGCAGATCAGTTAATCGTCTGCAACTTACCAGCTATCATGAGATACCATACCTTTTATGGATTTTTGTAGCTGGCTCACTTCAAGCTGTAAACACTGATCTTTACTTATTTGTGCCTTTCTTCTGGTGAACTTGCTTGGGGGGTCACTGTCGCAGGTGCCTTTATACCCGTTTGACAGCCCCCCACCAAAGCAAGTCATCACTTACGGATACTTGCCCTGTAGGGTTATCGTTAGAGCTCATTGCGCTTCTGTACGTAATTTTATGTTTGTGGGGATTTGGCGCTGTTTATGTGTATCTAGAAGTTCTGAAGGTCACCAACACTATAGACCAAATCTTACACATAATTATATCTTCCGCTACTTAAGTGTCTAACCTTGTGTTAACACTATATTTTTTTCGTGCAGCCTCCCCTATCACTGCTGTCCTTAACTTTTTTTTTTTTTTTTTTTTTTTTTTTTATATTTATATCTTTTTTTTTATTCTAAGAATTAATATTCCAGTAATTCCTAGTCCCATCACCGCTGGCGCCTTACAAGTGGGATTTTCCTTGTCACAAGGTCTTCCTAACCTCCTTTCTTTTTTTCTGTTACCTTTCTATCCATGGATCGGCCAACGGAAACGTTTGAGCCGAAAAACGGAGCTGAGGCTGACTCGGGATGGGCATATGTAACGATGGATCTGAATCACCTAATCAAACGGGTAAAAGGCGAAATAATGAGGACTATACCTATGGAATTTGCTGAAAAATTAAAGACAACACCTAATGGGACCTGGATGGATACGAAAATGCCTCTAGGAAATGAGGGTAATACATCCAATGGAGTGGATTTTACACAGACACTTAAAAACTTTATTCACAACGAGATAGACGGATATTTCATATCAGTCTATCTGGCATTGAACATTGTCCCAAGAGGTCTACGACTATCATTAAAACCAACTTTTTCTGATGATAATGTTTTTTGTAGAAAATGGCTGGAATATAGTGATGAGTGCTCTCGGAATTTCATGAAAGCACTAATCACTAAACGAAAATCCATATGTACGAATTTAGTTAAAATACTTAAAAAGCACCCTTCTTACAAACAATGTGAGCCACAATTAATCAAGAGTAGAAGAATCAACCTTAGGACTCTAGAATATAATGAGGTTCTCAGAAAATGTGAGAAATTGATGAGGGATATCACTGATTACCAAACTGGGAAAATAAGGGCGTGGGAACGCAAAAGATCTTACCACTCAAGTAGGGAAGGACCCATACATCCAACCAATAGGAAAGAATTTCTGTTGGAAGCACATAAAACACAGAGTAAGAACCAAGTACAGAAAAATACCACTAGAACCATATATAATAGTAATAATTCCGCTAGGCAAAATATTAACCGTACGAACTTCGAAATATTTACCAAAAATAGATGTCAGGAACATATAGGAAGAAATATCAATAACGATAGAGATAAAACCATAACGATTCAATGCGAACAAGAATTAAGAACTGAAAGCAAGAGAGGGCTTCCCCCTGCAAACCCCCAGACTAATTCATTAATACCAATCACATTCTCATCATGTAACTTAACCTCCACTTCCTCTGTTAAATTGGAGGTACTTCCAATCATCAGCACGACCAACCAAACTTCTGATTTTATTAACGCCAGTAACAATTTGAGAGCTTCTACGGGAGAAGATATAGAAACAATCCCAAAAAATCATAACGTTTTGCCAAACTCATTTGACATTATTAATTTATCCACCTACTCAACATCTCCCCCAAGCCCAGAAAATAAATTTCTTGCACACCCAACAAATCTATCAGGGAATTCTTTTTTAGACCAGGTTTTGTCCACCCCCAACAAAGGTCCGCCTGTACCGCCGGCCAGACAGATACTTACAAGCTTTCTGGCCCTAAGCCCGGTTATTCATCCCAACGAGCCCCCCCAATTGAATACCCCATTAGCACCACGGTCTCTAAAGATAACCCATTTCTACACCCCTGTCTCCTCTATGAAAAAGAAAAGACCAAACGAAGACACAGAGGGTGTAGAGGTGGGAGAAGAAAGTGCGCCACTCACCAAAAAACCAAAACCAAAACACTAATTGATTCCAAGGACCAGGAGAAAGAAATTGGCATTTTTAATTTATCTGAGTATATCCTAAAAGAGAACGAAATAGAACTTCTAGCAAAAGGATTATCATTTTGCCCAACTAATCAACCAGACTTATTTGAACTTTTTGTTGATTTGAATCAGTTTATTCGCAAATTAACCCTACATAGACATTTTACTATAAAGAACTTTCTACAGATAGATACACAACCTAAAGATCCTACCTCAAGATCCCAAGAACCAAATTTGGACCAAACATCAATTGCCCCAATCATACCTAATATTAGAATTAAATCAAACTTTTATCCATTGGACAGCAAAGGTCCACATATCGAAACTTTTTATAACTTAGTAATGTCCGATTTCAAAGAAAATTTCTCCAAAGTCCCGCCAGATGTTGGTGTTAGAAATCTAAATAAAAGGGAAACTAGAGCACTCAAAACCCTCACCAACAATAGAGATATTGTGATAAAAAATGCAGATAAAGGAGGGGGCATTGTCATTTTGAATTCCAATTATTACCAAAAAGAAGCTTTACGTATTCTTGCAGATAAAGAGTACTATGATACCCTATTATACGATCCCACTCCAGAATATAAAAAGATACTGGGATTATTGATAGATGAGGGTTTCCATACAGGTATTTTAAACAAGAAAGAAAAACATTTTTTAAAGATCAACTATCCCTCCACCGCAAAATTCTATTTTTTGCCAAAAATACACAAATCCCTTACAGAACCCCCAGGGAGGCCCATTATTTCGGGCATAGGGTCTTTAACCGCCAACCTCTCAGAATATGTAGATGGAATCCTACAAAAATATGTTCTAAATCTACCGTCCTATTTACGAGACACCTCACACCTTCTCGCTTTCTTGGAAACACTAAAATGGGAGAATCATTTCTTGTGGGCCACACTGGATGTATGCTCACTTTACAGCAACATTCCACATAATTTAGGGCTTAGAGAAATAGAAAAAGTTCTCAACTCAGATCCCCTGATGCCAATTACACAAAGATCATTTATACTAAAATCCATAGACTTTATCCTTAAACATAATTTTTTTTCTTTTCAAAATACAATATACCAACAGAAGAAAGGCACGGCAATGGGGACAAAATTTGCGCCAGCCTATGCAAATTTATTCATGGGGGGATTCGAGAGGGAAATTGGACTTTTGGCCCATCCAAACATTCGGTTTTATAAGCGTTATATCGACGACATCATTATTATTTGGGACGGGGGAGAAAATAAATTGGTTTCGTATGTGGATACAATAAATACCAACGACTGGAATCTAAAGTTTACTATAGACCATCATAATACGGAGGCCATATTTTTGGATTTGCATATAGAAATCATTAATAAGACCATAACCACAAAAACACATTTTAAAAAAGTTGACACGAACAGCTATCTCAATTTTAAAAGCTGCCACCACCAGAGATGGAAAACTAACATTCCCTACGGCCAAATGAAAAGGATCCGCAGAAACTGTAGTGACGATGCTACTATGAAAAAACAGCTTGATATTCTGAAAGAAAGATTTAAGGAGAAAGGATATCCCAATAAATTAATATTGGAATCCGAAGCCAGAATCCTGAAGGAAAGCCAAAAAGAAAGTCTTACGAAAGTCACAAAGAAAGAAGTTCAACAGAAATATAGTAATCTAGGTTTAACCACTAGTTTTAACAATCGCCATGCAGAGATCAGGAAAATAATTAATAAGCACTGGAAAATTCTTTTGAAAGATCCAATTATGGAGAAAACAATCCCATCAGCCCCTACCCTAACGTTCCGCAGAGCAAAAACCCTAAAAAATATATTAGCACCTTCATGTCCCAAACTACCTCAGAAAACTATACAAACAGACTACAAAGGTCTGATAAGTGAGGTAGGATCATCTAAATGCGGCTCAAGAAAGTGCAAGTGTTGTCCAATGATATATTGCGGAAAAACACTGATCCTCTCGCCACCAAAAGAACCGATTTCCCTTAAACAAACAATGAATTGCAACACCTCCTATGTCATCTATCTATTAGAGTGTCCCTGCAAGCTCTTATATGTGGGTCGTACAATACAGGCTCTGAGAGAGCGTATGAATGAACATCGCTCTAATATAAAACGGAAAGTGACTACACATAGTGTGTCTAAACACTTCTCATTATATCACGAGGGTGACTCCAAGGGCCTGAAAGTCACTCCGTTAGAATGGGTTCCACAATCTTATCAGACACTATCAAGAAAGGAGATGTTTTGGATATATAAATTAAATACACTTGCACCGTTTGGTCTCAATGAGGCCTTGGAATACGCTAACTACTAATTTCCAAATTGAGAAAACAAACATTTACCTGAAAAAAGATCCCATGACGTTAGGAGTTATCTATACACTACCAGCATTTTATACACTTTTTGAAGAGAAAATCGATATATGATTTTGAATATAGGTGCTTTCCCTACTTCATATTTTATATTTTATATATCATTTTATTTATCATTCGGAAAAGATTTTATACCTGACTACATTGTTATTATTATTGACTATTTATATTTATATATCTTCATTGGATTTTTTATGTATTTTTTGTGATTTTTAAATTTTAAAGCTTATATCCCTAATATCTATTCCTCTATTCCTCTACACCCATGCGCTGACCACCCGTGCTGCACGTGTCTTTTAATTTTTTATTATCAATTTTCTATTATTGATTTCTTATGATCCACAAATATTTATTTTTCACATCCTATTATAATTTTTCTTTGCAAATTTATGAAATTATTTGTCTTTCTAATATTATTATATTTTATATCATATCCCTCTTCCTAAATCATGAAATAATTCTTATCAGGGGGCCCTACATATATGAATGTAGAGAGAATTCGATAGGAGGTCATTATCTACTGACTTTTTCCTCCTCCCAGATCGCATCAGCAGGCGGCTGTTAGCAAGGGAGGGACATCGCCACTAGCAGGTTTCCCTCCCCTCTCTTCTCCCCCCCCTGCCGATGCGTTCCATTAGTTGGAGCGCATCGAGACAGGAAGTGACGTTCCCCCGAGCCGGCGTGCGTTCCACACGCAGCCGGCATGCGTTCCACACAGAGCCAGGAAGTGACGCTCCCCTCAGCCGGCGTGCGCTCTACACGCAGCCGGCGTGCGCTCCACACACAGCCGGCGTGCGTTCCACGCACAGCCGGCGTGCGTTCCATAGAACCGGAAGTCGCGCTAGATGCACGATTTCCGGTCCCTGGATGCGTTCCACTTGACCGGAGGCTATGTTTAAACGCAATTTCCCGCCTTTTTTCGATTCTCGTGCGCGGGAACAAGATGCATTGGTGAGAGGAATCTATTTAATATGTGAGTTTCTGTGATTTTATGTATTAGTGAATACCTTGCTCCTGAGGAAGGGGTTTTGCATAACCCCGAAACGCGTAGAGCTTTGTTTATTAAAATATTTGAAGATACCTATTTTAAAGACTGGAGACACTGATTTCCAATTGGAGACCTGGATAAGCTGACTCGGCCAGGGGGGTACTGTCTCAGGTACCATACGTTATACCTGTTTGGCAGCCCCCCAGTGAAGTGAGTAATAACTGCCTTTACAAAAGTATTTGTTTGTCCAAGTGAATTCCAGCGACCTTGGCCAGGGGGGTTCACTGTCCTAGGTACTTGCGACCACTGACCTATGTGACAGCCCCCCCAGTGAAGTGAGTAGTCCGGTTCACTTCAAGCTGTAAACACTGATCTTTACTTATTTGTGCCTTTCTTCTGGTGAACTTGCTTGGGGGGTCACTGTCGCAGGTGCCTTTATACCCGTTTGACAGCCCCCCACCAAAGCAAGTCATCACTTACGGATACTTGCCCTGTAGGGTTATCGTTAGAGCTCATTGCGCTTCTGTACGTAATTTTATGTTTGTGGGGATTTGGCGCTGTTTATGTGTATCTAGAAGTTCTGAAGGTCACCAACACTATAGACCAAATCTTACACATAATTATATCTTCCAGAATGAGAATGCGCCTGTTGTCCAATCAAAGTTCTGTACTATTATTGAATGTACTTGGCACCTCTGCAATTAATCTACCTTTTCCAGGAATCCAAAAGCAGGTTATAACCCAGAATTTCATTGTAGCTATAAACAATAGTGCTCAGTGCCTATAATACATCCATGCTGACTTCTGTAACTGCAATCCTAACCCTTCCCAGCATTTCTTATCCATTGAAATGACAGCTCTGTTTAACTTCAAAACAAAATGGCTGCCTCCAGAAAATCAATATGGCAGCCTCCATGAAAATTTCAATAGATGAAACACTGAGTGTGTCACAATGGAACCCTTCAGCATCCATGGATGATGACATCACAATGGACCCTTGCTGTTTTTCTTCCTGGCAGCAGCCATGATCCTTCATTCTTCATTCAGGTGTGGATCCATGCACATCAACAGGTATGGGTGCCAATCAACAGGTAAGGGTGCGTTTTTGTATGTGTCAAACAAAGGTGTCAGTTTATGGAAAGTTTTGTTTGAGGAAAAATTGGCGGTTCTGTGCAAAATGGAATACTGTCCAGCGTCTATTAGCAGGCCCAGAATACAAAAGCCTTCTTATCTGTTTCTGACGGTATGGCCATATAAACTCAAAGAGTACCCCTCTTTACCCTCTGTCGCAGCTTGGGGGAAAGAAGCGGCCACTGACGGAGCTATGCCTTTTCTGGTTTTTGCTTTTTGGCCACTGCAATGCAGGTGCAGATCAGTTTATCGTCTGCAACTCACCACCTATCATGAGATACCATACCTTTTTATGGATTTTTGTAGCTGGCAAAATGAGAATGCGCCTGTTGTCCAATCAAAGTTCTGTGCTATTATGGAATGTACTTAGCACTTCTGCAATTGCTATACCTGCTCCAGGAATACAAAAGCAGGTTCTAACGCAGAATTTCATTGTAGCTATAAATAATAGTGCTCAGAGACTAGAATACATCCATGCTGACTTCTGTGGCTGCAATCCTAACCCTTCCCAGCATTTCCTATCCATTTAAATGACAGCTCTGTTTAACTGCAAAACAAAATGGCTGCCTCCAGAAAATTAATATGGCAGCTATCATGAAAATTTCAATAGATGGAACAGTGAGCGTGTCACAATGAAACCCTTCAGAATCCATGGATGATGACATCACAATGGACTCTTGCTGTTTTCCTTCCTGGCAGCAGCCATGATCCTTCATTCTTCAGTCAGGTGTGGATCCATGCACATCAACAGGTATGGGTGCCAATCAACAGGTAAGGGTGCGTTTTTGTGTGTGTCAAACAAAGGTGTCAGTTTATGGAAAGATTTGTTTGATGAAAAATTGGCGCTTCTGTGCAACATGGAATACTGTCCAGCGTCTATTAGCAAGCCCAGAACACAAAAGCCTTCTCATCTGTTTCTGACGGTATGGCCATATAAACTCCAAGAGTACCCCTCTTTACCCTCTGTCGCAACTTGGGGGAAAGACGCGGCCACCGACGGAGCTATGCCTTTTTTGGTTTTTGCTTTTTGGCCACTGCAATGCAGGTGCAGATCAGTTTATTGTCTGCAACTCACCACCTATCATGAGATACCATACCTTTTATGGAATATTGTAGCTGGCAGAATGAGAATGCGCCTGTTGTCCAATCAAAGTTCTGTGCTATTATGGAATGTACTTAGCACCTCTGCAATTGCTCTACCTGCTCCAGGAATCCAAAAGCAGGTTCTAACGCAGAATTTAATTCTAGCTATAAATATTAGTGCTCAGAGACTAGAATACATCCATGCTGACTTCTGTGGCTACAATTCTAACCTTTCCCAGCATTTCTTATCCATTGAAAAGACAGCTCTGTTTAACTGCAAAACAAAATTGCTGCCTCCAGAAAATCAATATGGCAGCCTCCTTGAAAATTTCAAAAGATGGAACAGTGATCGTGTCACAATGGAACCCTTTAGCAACCAATGGATGATGACATCACAATGGACCCTTGCTGTTTTTTTTCCTGGCAGCAGCCATGATCCTTCATTCTTCAGTCAGGGGTGGATCCATGCACATCAACAGGTATGGGTGCCAATCAACAGGTAAGGGTGCGTTTTTGTGTGTGTCAAACAAAGGTGTCAGTTTTTGGAAAGATTTGTTTGAGAATAAATTGGGGCTTCTGTGCAGAATGGAATACTGTCCAGCGTCTATTAGCAGGCCCAGAACACAAAAGCCTTCTTATCTGTTTCTGACGGTATGGCCTTTAAACTCCAAGAGTACCCCTCTTTACCCTCTGTCGCAACTTGGGGGAAAGAAGCGGCCACCGACGGAGCTATGTCTTTTCTGGTTTTTGCTTGACGAGGGTATTGGTTATCCGCGTTCGCCTCTTCCATTTACCTTCATATCCTTCTTTTACCCCTTTAGCACCATTACACCTCCCCGCCACAGAGCCCCAATCCCAATAACAACTCGGACCACCAACTGGAAATGTAATTGCCACAGCAGCCGTTTATTAAATAACAATTACACAATAACATAACCTAATACTGTAAACCCCAATGGGGGAAGGTCCTTGAAGTCCTAAAAACATCGAGCTGTCGAACCGGGGTGAGCCATTCTTGCCTCCAGCCGTAATGCCCAGCTCAAATGCACCACCGAATGACCCCTCCTTGATTCACCACAACCGCTCGGTCCACCTGGGAGTCCAGCCCCCACCGTGGGGCCCCCCCAGTTGTCCTCAGATTCCACCGTGCCCAACTCCAAGGCCCCCCCCACCGCCACAAGCCGCCGTGACAAAACCAATCCCCACAAATCTCCCAATACCACAACCCCAATCTCTTCGACTCCAAAACCAGAAAAAAGGGGAAGGGTGGGTGGGAGCTTTTTCTCTTTCCAAAAATGGCCTCTGCCTTCCTCTTCCCTGCCTATTTAACCCCTTAACTCCACCCCCTCACTCAACCTAACCTATCCTAACCTTTCTCCCTGCCATAGCCCCCTCCCTCTCCCCTAGCCCGACCACTCCCCCCCCAGCTCACTAAACCAAACCCCCGTCATGGGGGCCTCCCCTAAAGGGGGCTCCGCCCCCCCTCAATCCGGCCATTGCTTGACGAGGGTATTGGTTATCCGCGTTCGCCTCTTCCATTTACCTTCATATCCTTCTTTTACCCCTTTACCACCATTACACCTCCCCGCCACAGAGCCCCAATCCCAATAACAACTCGGACCACCAACTGGAAATGTAATGGCCACAGCAGCTGTTTATTAAATAACAATTACAACAATAACATAACATAATACTGTAAACCCCAATGGGGGAAGGTCCTTGAAGCCCCAAAAACATTGAGCTGTCGAACCGGGGTGAGCCATTCTTGCCTCCAGCCGTAACGCCCAGCTCAAATGCACCACCGAATGACCCCTCCTTGATTCACCACAACCGCTCGGTCCACCTGGGAGTCCAGCCCCCACCGTGGGGCCCCCCCAGTTGTCCTCAGATTCCACCGTGCCCAACTCCAAGGACCCCTCCCCCCACCGCCACCAACGACCGGACTTGACCACCTCAACTCCGGGCGTTCCTCCACAACCTTAGGGCCACCTCAATGCCATCCTGCAACGCCAAACTCCACATATCCAGCCCCACCGCATTCAAATGCACTCCGTCCGATCTCCAAAAAGCCCCTGTTCCAGCCTCCAAATCCCTATGCCTGACTACCACCGCCCCGTTCCTAGCCATAAAACGCCCGATTGCCCTATTCACCTTTACCCTCGCCTTATTCACCGCATCCACAGACCGAGCCTCCCTCCACACCTGCCGGAGAACAATATCAGACCATACGGTCACCATACCCGGAAATAACGACCACAACCGTAAGAAATCCCACTTGACCTCCTTAATTAGCTCCCGAATAGGCTTTGCCGCCAAATCGTTGCCCCCCGCATGTACCACCAACACATCCGGTGCCCTATCCATTCTCACGAACCTATGAATTTCAGGCAGCACCCCCTCCCAAACCATACCCCGCCTCCCAATCCACCTTACGACCGCAGACTCCCTGTCAAATCCTAGCTGTTGACCGTCCTGCCGAACCGCTGCCCGGACAGCCCCCCAGAAGACATAAGAATGCCCCAAAATCCACACCAGAGCGGGCGCCGCATCTGCAACGAGAGAAACAAAAGAACAATACTGCAGCTTTGCACCAACACAACAAACCTAAACACCAAACCCCCCCTTTTCTCTATAGGCGATCCAAACGAACATAAGACTTAAACCTCGCCGACTCCCAACGACCAATCCTCTTAATAACATCGTCACCAAGCCCCCATCTAGCCGCTTCTGTCGCTGCCCCAATCCTAAAGGAGTGGCTAGAATACCCCACCTTATCCACCCCCACTCGGCTCAAACACCTTGAAAAAATAGCAGAAAACTGGAAGCGAGACAAAAAGGTGCCATCCGCATGAACCAACAACGGGGACCCTTCCCCTCCACCTATCCCATAATCCCGCAAACATTGAACCGGGCACATATCACAACCCTCCACCCGGAAAAGCACCACCTTCCGCCCTCTACCCAACGTATCCGTCTTCGACCGCTGGATAACAAACTCCACCCTATCTTCAAACAACTCAACATCCCTCCTCAAAAGTCCCCCTACCCGACTCACCGACGGACACACCAACTCCCCCACACGCATTGCCCCAAAAAACGCCAGCGAGAAAGCCAACCGAAACAACCGCGTTTCATCTTCCGACCGACAAACCGTCCGCAACTGCCCCCCCAACTTAAGCAACAACCCAAACGAGACTAGCCTCCTCCCATCCACCCCAGCACCCATCCTCCTCCACCCTTTCAATGCCTGCACCACCAAAAAGGACTTCGTAACATCCACCATCCGCCGAGCCTTAAAACCAAAAGCCAACCCAGCCATGTAACTGTTAACCTTGCTAACCGACCAACCCTGCTCCCTACCATGACCCAAAAACATTAACAAAGCCAACTCCGGCTCCTCCAGCCCCCCTCCCAAAACGGCACACCAATCCTCCCAGGCCCTCCAAGCCCTCATATATGTATCCCACGTACCCGGAGCCAATGACGCCCGAATATGCCCCATCAATGCTCCTCCAACAGATCCCACAGGCAAGCCGGACACTCCAAACCAACCGCATCCGCCTCCGGAGCCAACTGACGAAAACGATTCCACTGCGAACGAGAAAAGGCGTCAGCAATAGAGTTGAGCTAACACCTGGATGTTCGGGTTCGAGAAGTTCGGCCGAACTTCCCGGAAATGTTCGGGTTCGGGATCCGAACCCGACCCGAACTTCGTCCCGAACCCCATTGAAGTCAATGAACACCCGAACTTTTCGGCACTAAAAAGGCTGTAAAACAGCCCAGAAAAGGGCTAGAGGGCTGCAAAAGGCAGCAAAATGTAGTTAAATCCCCTGCAAACAAATGTGGATAGGGAAATGAATAAAAATAAAAATAAAATAAATAAAAATTAACCAATATCAATTGGAGAGAGGTCCCATAGCAGAGAATCAGGCTTCATGTCAGCAGAGAATCAGTCTTCATGTCATAGCAGAGAATCAGGCTTCACGTCAGCCAAAACTGGAACAGTCCATTGTCATATATTTAGGCCCCAACACCCAAACAGAGGAAAGAGGTCCCATAACAGAGATTCAGGCGTCATGTCAGCAGAGAATCAGTCTTCATGTCATAGCAGAGAATCAGGCTTCACGTCAGCCAAAACTGGAACAGTCCACTGTCATATATTTAGGCCCCGGCACCCAGACAGAGGAGAGAGGTCCCATAACAGAGATTCAGGCTTCATGTCAGCAGAGAATCAGTCTTCATGTCATAGCAGAGAATCAGGCTTCATGTCACCCACCACTGGAACAGGCCACTGTCAGATATTTTTAGGCCCCGACACCCAGACAGAGGAGAGAGGTCCCATAACAGAGATTCAGGCTTCATGTCAGCGACTTAGCAGAGAATCAGTCTTCATGTCATAGCAGAGAATCAAACTTCATGTCACCAACCACTGGAACAGGCCACTGTCAGATATTTTTAGGCCCCCGCACCCAGACAGAGGAGAGAGGTCCCATAACAGAGATTCAGGCTTCATGTCAGCGACTTAGCAGAAAATCAGTCTTCATGTCATAGCAGAGAATCAGGCTTCATGTCACCCCCCACTGGAACAGGCCACTGTCAGATATTTTTAGGCCCCGGCACCCAGACAGAGGAGAGAGGTCCCATAACAGAGATTCAGGCTTCATGTCAGCGACTTAGCAGAGAATCAGTCTTCATGTCATAGCAGAGAATCAGGCTTCATGTCACCCACCACTGGAACAGGCCACTGTCAGATATTTTTAGGCCCCGGCACCCAGACAGAGGAGAGAGGTCCCATAACAGATATTCAGGCTTCATGTCAGCGACTTAGCAGAGAATCAGTCTTCATGTCATAGCAGAGAATCAGGCTTCATGTCACCCACCACTGGAACAGGCCACTGTCAGATATTTTTAGGCCCCAGCGCCCAGACAGAGGAGAGAGGTCCCATAACAGAGATTCAGGCTTCATGTCAGCAGAGAATCAGTCTACATGTCATAGCAGAGAATCAGGCTTCATGTCACCCACCACTGGAACAGGCCACTGTCAGATATTTTTAGGCCCCGGCACCCAGACAGAGGAGAGAGGTCCCATAACAGAGATTCAGGCTGCATGTCAGTGACTTAGCAGAGAATCAGTCTTCATGTCATAGCAGAGAATCAGGCTTCATGTCACCCACCACTGGAACAGGCCACTGTCAGATATTTTTAGGCCCCGGCACCCAGACAGAGAAGAGAGGTCCCATAACAGATATTCAGGCTTCATGTCAGGGACTTAGCAGAGAATCAGTCTTCATGTCATAGCAGAGAATCAGGCTTCATGTCACCCACCACTGGAACAGGCCACTGTCAGATATTTTTAGGCCCCAGCGCCCAGACAGAGGCGAGAGGTCCCATAACAGAGATTCAGGCTTCATGTCAGCAGAGAATCAGTCTACATGTCATAGCAGAGAATCAGGCTTCATGTCACCCACCACTGGAACAGGCCACTGTCAGATATTTTTAGGCCCCGACACCCAGACAGAGGAGAGAGGTCCCATAACAGAGATTCAGGCTTCATGTCAGCAACTTAGCAGAGAATCAGTCTTCATGTCATAGCAGAGAATCAGGCTTCATGTCACCCACCACTGGAACAGGCCACTGTCAGATATTTTTAGGGCCCGGCACCCAGACAGAGGAGAGAATTCCCATAACAGAGATTCAGGCTTCATGTCAGCAGAGAATCAGTCTTCATGTCATAGCAGAGAATCAGGCTTCATGTCACCCACCACTGGAACAGGCCACTGACAGATATTTTTAGGCCCCGGCACCCAGACAGAGGAGAGAGGTCCCATAACAGAGATTCAGGCTTCATGTCAGCAGAGAATCAGTCTTCATGTCATAGCAAAGAATCAGGCTTCACGTCACCCACCACTGGAACAGTCCATTGTCACATATTTAGGCCCAGGCTCCCAGGCAGAGGAGAGAGGTCCCATAGCAGAGAATCTGGCTTCATGTCAGAAGAGAATCAGGCTTCATGTCACCCACCACTTGAACAGGCCACTGTCAGATATTTTTAGGCCCCGGCACCCAGACAGAGGAGAGGTTCATTCAACTTTGGGTTGCCCCGCAATATAATGGTAAAATGAAAATAAAAATAGGATTGAATGAGGAAGTGCCCTGGAGTACAATAATATATGGTTAAGGGGAGGTAGTTAATGTCTAATCTGCACAAGGGATGGACAGGTCCTGTGGGATCCATGCCTGGTTCATTTTTATGAACGTCAGCTTGTCCACATTGGCTGTAGACAGGCGGCTGCGTTTGTCTGTAATGACGCCCCCTGCCGTGCTGAATACACGTTCAGACAAAACGCTGGCCGCCGGGCAGGCCAGCACCTCCAAGGCATAGAAGGCTAGCTCTGGCCACGTGGACAATTTGGAGACCCAGAAGTTGAATGGGGCCGAACCATCAGTCAGTACGTGGAGGGGTGTGCACAGGTACTGTTCCACCATGTTAGTGAAATGTTGCCTCCTGCTAACACGTTCTGTATCAGGTGGTGGTGCAGTTAGCTGTGGCGTGGTGACAAAACTTTTCCACATCTCTGCCCTGCTAACCCTGCCCTCAGAGGAGCTGGCCGTGACACAGCTGCGTTGGCGACCTCTTGCTCCTCCTCTGCCTTCGCCTTGGGCTTCCACTTGTTCCCCTGTGACATTTGGGAATGCTCTCAGTAGCGCGTCTACCAACGTGCGCTTGTACTTGCGCATCCTCCTATCACGCTCCAGTGCAGGAAGTAAGGTGGGCACATTGTCTTTGTACCGTGGATCCAGCAGGGTGGCAACCCAGTACTTCGCACATGTTAAAATGTGGGCAACTCTGCTGTCGTTGCGCAGGCACTGCAGCATGTAGTCGCTCATGTGTGCCAGGCTGCCCAAAGGTAAGGACAAGCTGTCCTCTGTGGGAGGCGTATCGTCATCGTCCTGCGTTTCCCCCCAGCCACGCACCAGTGATAGGCCCGAGCTGCCTTATGTGCCACCCCGCTGTGAACATGCTTCATCCTCATCCTCCTCCACCTCCTCCTCATCCTCGTCCTCCAGTAGTGGGCCCTGTCTGGCCACATTTGTACCTGGCCTCTGCTGTTTCAAAAAACCTCCCTCTGAGTCACTTTGAAGAGACTGGCCTGAAAGTGCTAAAAATGACCCCTCTTCCTCCTTCTCCTGGGCCACCTCCTCTTCCATCATCGCCCTAAGTGTTTTCTCAAGGAGACATAGAAGTGGTATTGTAACGCTGATAATGGCGTCATCGCCACTGGCCATGTTGGTGGAGTACTCGAAACAGCGCAACAGGGCACACAGGTCTCGCATGGAGGCCCAGTCATTGGTGGTGAAGTGGTGTTGTTCCGCAGTGCGACTGACCCGTGCGTGCTGCAGCTGAAACTCCACTATGGCCTGCTGCTGCTCGCACAGTCTGTCCAGCATGTGCAAGGTGGAGTTCCACCTGGTGGGCACGTCGCATATGAGGCGGTGAGCGGGAAGGCCGAAGTTACGCTGTAGCGCAGACAGGCGAGCAGCGGCAGGATGTGAACGCCGAAAGCGCGAATAGACGGCCCGCACTTTATGCAGCAGGTCTGACATGTCGGGGTAGTTGTGAATGAACTTCTGCACCACCAAATTCAGCACATGCGCCAGGCAAGGGATGTGCGTCAAACCGGCTAGTCCCAGAGCTGCAACGAGATTTCGCCCATTATCGCACACCAGAAGGCCGGGCTTGAGGCTCACCGGCAGCAACCACTCGTCGGTCTGTTGTTCTATACCCCCCCACAACTCCTGTGCGGTGTGGGGCCTGTCCCCCAAACATATGAGTTTCAGAACGGCCTGCTGACGTTTACCCCAGACTGTGCTGAAGTTGGTGGTGAAGGTGTGTGGCTGACTGGATGAGCAGGTGAAAGAAGAGGAGGAGGAAGCTGAGTAGGAAGAGGAGTAAACAGGAGGCAAAGAATGATGCCCTGCGATCCTTGGCGGCGGAAGGACGTGCGCCAAACAGCTCTCCGCCTGGAGCCCAGCCGCCACTACATTTACCCAGTGTGCAATTAGGGAGATATAGCGTCCCTGGCCGTGCTTACTGGTCCACGTATCTGTGGTTAGGTGGACCTTGCCACAGATGGCGTTGCGCAGTGCACACTTGATTTTATCGGATACTTGGTTGTGCTGGGAAGGCACGGCTTTCTTGGAGAAGTAGTGGCGGCTGGGAACAACATACTGTGGGACAGCAAGCGACATGAGCTGTTTGAAGCTGTCTGTGTCCACCAGCCTAAATTACAGCATTCCATAGGCCAGTAGTTTAGAAATGCTGGCATTCAGGGCCAGGGATCGAGGGTGGCTAGGTGGGAATTTACGCTTTCTCTCAAATGTTTGTGAGATGGAGAGCTGAACGTTGCCGTGTGACATGGTTGAGATGCTTGGTGACGCAGGTGGTGGTGTTGGTGGTACATCCCATGTTTGCTGGGCGGCAGGTGCCAACGTTCCTCCAGAGGCGGAGGAAGAGGCCGAGGCGGCAGCAGCAGAAGAGGCCGAGGCGGCAGCAGCAGAAGAGGTAGCAGGGGGAGCCTGAGTGACTTCCTTGCTTTTAAGGTGTTTACTCCACTGCAGTTCATGCATTGCATGCAGGTGCCTGGTCATGCAGGTTGTGCTAAGGTTCAGAACGTTAATGCCTCGCTTCAGGCTCTGATGGCACAGCGTGCAAACCACTCGGGTCTTGTCGTCAGCACATTGTTTGAAGAAGTGCCATGCCAGGGAACTCCTTGAAGCTGCCTTTGGGGTGCTCGGTCCCAGATGGCGGCGGTCAGTAGCAGGCGGAGTCTCTTGGCGGCGGGTGTTCTGCTTTTGCCCACTGCTCCCTCTTTGTCTTTTGCTACGCTGTTGGCTCGGTCTCACCACTGCCTCTTCCTCCGAACTGTGAAAGTCAGTGGCACGACCTTCATTCCATGTGGGGTCTAGGACCTCATCGTCCCCTGAATCGTCTTCCACCCAGTCTTGATCCCTGACCTCCTGTTCAGTCTGCACACTGCAGAAAGACGCAGCAGTTGGCACCTGTGTTTCGTCATCATCAGAGACGTGCTGAGGTGGTATTCCCATGTCCTCATCATCAGGAAACATAAGTGGTTGTGCGTTAGTGCATTCTATCTCTTCCACCCCTGGGGAAGGGCTAGGTGGACGCCCTTGGGAAACCCTGCCATCAGAGTCTTCCAACAGCATAAGAGACTGCTGCATAACTTGAGGCTCAGACAGTTTCCCTTATATGCATGGGGGTGATGTGACAGACTGATGGGCTTGGTTTTCATGCGCCATCTGTGCGTTTTCTGCAGAAGACTGGGTGGGAGATAATGTGAATGTGCTGGATCCACTGTCAGCCACCCAATTGACTAATGCCTGTACCTGCTCAGGCCTTACCATCCTTAAAACGGCATTGGGCCCCACCAAATATGGCTGTAAATTCTGGCGGCTACTGGGACCTGAGGTAGTTGGTACACTAGGACGTGTGGCTGTGGCAGAACGGCCACGTCCTCTCCCAGCACCAGAGGGTCCACTAACACCACCACGACCATGTCCGCGTCCCTTACTAGATGTTTTCCTCATTGTTACCGTTCACCACAATAAGAAAAATATTATTCGGGCCAATGTATTGAATTCAAATTCAGGCCTTTTTTTACAGACACCTAACACTATCTGGCTATCTATTTAGGTACCGTATTACACTAATACAGGCACACCAGTAATGACAGATTTAGCTGAATATAAATTTGAGGCCTATTATTTAGGCGCTGGGTGACAGGTATACGTTTACGGACAGAATTAGACTTGGATCTGCACAGTAGCACGTGTTTGAAGTTATTGAGAATTACCCTATCAGCACCTTGAATCTAATATACCCTTTTAGGGATAGATTTAAAGTAGGCCTGATACAGCAGAAACCACTAATTTCGAGAATTGCAAAATTGGGAATTGTATTTCAACCCAGAACAAAAACTGTGCTTTGACGGACACTAAATAACTTGACCAGCTAAAGCAGTAATGATAGTTTTGGATGAATATAAATGTGAGGCCTATTTTTTAGGCGCTGGGTGACAGGTATACGTTTAATCACAGAATTAGACTTGGATCTGCACTGTAGCGTGTGTGTGAAGTTATTGAGAACTACCCCATCAGCACCTTGAATCTAATATACCCTTTTAGGGATAGATTTAAAGTAGGCCTGATACAGCAGAAACCACTAATTTAGAGAATTGCAAAATTGGAAATTGTATTTCAACCCAGAACAAAAACTGTGCTTTGACGGACACTAAATAACTTAACCAGCTAAAGCAGTAATGACAGATTTGGATGAATATAAATGTGAGGCCTATTTTTTAGGCGCTGGGTGACAGGTATACGTTTAATCACAGAATTAGACTTGGATCTGCACTGTAGCGTGTGTGTGAAGTTATTGAGAATAACTTGGTGACAGGCTCAGCTTAACCCTAATGTAGGATATAGCCAAAAAATAACCACACTATTGATGGTTAAATGCACTTGTTGACAGGCTCAGCTTGCCCCTGATGTAGTATATGGCCAAAAAATAACCACACTATTGATGGTTAAATGCACTTGATGAAAGCTTGACCCTGATGTAGGATATAGCCAAAAAATATCCACACTATTGATGGTTAAATGCACTTGGGTGACAGGCTCAGCTTGCCCCTGATGTAGTATATGGCCAAAAAATAACCACACCATTGATGGTTAAATGCACTTGATGACAGCTTGACCCTGATGTAGGATATAGCCAAAAAATAACCACACTATTGATGGTTAAATGCACTTGGGTGACAGGCTCAGCTTGCCCCTGATGTAGTATATGGCCAAAAAATAACCACACAATTGATGGTTAAATGCACTTGATGACAGCTTGACCCTAATGTAGGATATAGCAAAAAATAACCACACTATTGATGGTTAAATGCACTTGGGTGACAGGCTCAGCTTGCCCCTGATGTAGTATATGGCCAAAAAATAACCACACTATTGATGGTTAAATGCACTTGATGACAGCTTGACCCTGATGTAGGATATAGCAAAAAATAACCACACTATTGATGGTTAAATGTACTTGGCGGCAGCTTGTGCTGGCGCACCACAAGCCACAAAATGGCCGCCGATCACCCCAGAAAAAAGTGACTGAAAAACGCTCTGGGCAGCCTAAAAACAGTGAGCAATTGAATAGCAGCAGTTCAATGATCCACAGCTGTAGATCGATCACTGAATGAAGTCTTTTGGAGGAGTTAATCACTGCCTAATCTCGCCCTAACGTCGCAGCTGCAACCTCTCCCTACACTTTTATCAGCAGAGTGACGTGCAGCGCTACGTGACCCAAGCTTATATAGAGGCTGGGTCACATGCTGCACTGGCCAATCACAGCCATGCCAATAGTAGGCATGGCTGTGATGGCCTCTTGGGGCAAGTAGTATGATGCTTGTTGATTGGCTGCTTTGCAGCCTTTCAAAAAGCACCAAGAAAGCGCCGAACACCGAACCCGGACTTTTACGAAAATGTTCGGGTCCGTGTCACGGACACCCCAAAATTCGGTACGAGCCCAAACTATACAGTTCGGGTTCGCTCATCCCTAGTCAGCAATACAATTGTCCACCCCTGGCACATGTACCGCTACAACTTAAGCATTAAGCCACAAGCACTCTAACACTAACCGCTGCAGCAGCCACACCACCAATGGCGACGACGCCGACAGACCATTTATCGCTTGAACTACGCCCATATTGTCCCGGAACCGCTCTCCCCACAACGCAACCGCCAGCACAATAGGGAACAACTCCAACAAAGCTAAATTCCTCACCCAGCCCCGTTCCACCCAAACAGCTGGCCAAACCCCAGCGCACCATTGACCTCCACAAAACGCCCCAAAACCTGAACCCCCCGCCGCATTAGTGAATAACTCAAAATCAAAAACCTCAACCACTCCCCCCATAAACAGCGAGCGAGCGTTGTACTGGTCCAGAAAAGAACTCCAAACCTGTAAGTCCGCCCGCAGCTCCCTCCCTAACCGAATATAATGATGCGGAAACACCCCCCCCCCCCCCCCGGTCGCCTGCGCCAACCGCCTACAGAACACTCGCCCCATGGGCATTATCCGGCAAGCGAAATTAAGCTTCCCCAACAGCAACTGAAGCTCCCTTAACTGCAACTTTTTCGCCCGAATCGCCCTAGCCACCAAACCTTTCAGATCTTCCAGCTTATCACCCGGCAACCGGCACTCCATCCTCACCGAATCATTCACTATGCCAAAGAAACTCAATTCCGTTACCGGCCCCACCGTCTTGCCCTCCGCCAGCGGGACCCCAAACTTTACAAAAATCGAGCTCAACGTCTCCAACAACAACGCGCAAACTGGCGACCCCGGGGGACCAATACACGAAAAATCGTCCAGGTAATGAATCAGCGATTCACAACCTGACGAGTCCACAACCACCCACTCCAAAAACGAGCTGAAAGTTTCGAAGTAGGCGCACGACAGCGAACACCCCATGGGTAAACAACGATCCTCAAAGAACCCCCCCATCCCAAAAACACCCCAACAAATGCTGACACTCCGGATGAACCGGCAACAACCTAAACGCCGCCTCAATGTCCGTCTTTGCCATTAATGCCCCCGCCCCAAAACGCCTCACCCAACTCACCGCCGCGTCGAACGATGTATATACTACAGAACAAACCGCCGGGTCAATACCATCATTGACCGAGGAGCCCCTCGGGAACGACAGATGATGGATCAGGCGAAACTTATTCGCCTCCTTCTTAGGTACAACCCTTAACGGTGACACCCGCAAATTGCAAACAGGTGGCTCCAAAAACGGACCCGCCATCCGCCCAAGCATCACCTCCTTCCCCAACTTCTCCCCCACCACCTCAGGATGCTCCCTAGCAGACCGCAAATTCTTCCTGAGCAACACTGCATCCCCCAGCACAAACGGAATTCGAAACCCTTCCGCAAAACCCAAAACTAACAAACCCGCCGCCTCCCTATTGGGGTACCTATCTAAGTACGGTTGCATCTTTTCCAGCCGAACCGGCGTCACCCCCTTTTCCAAAACCATCCCCCCCTCTCTGCTTGCCCCCCTTAAAACACCTCGCTGCCCCATGATTCCCTCCTTAGCCTGAGCATTCGTGCTTAAATTTACATTTAGCCCCGAACCTACAGTTGCCTTCATTGAAGGCAAAACACAGTCTCCTCGCTGAGGCAACCGCTGTATTGCCCGTCCCCCCACTACTACCTTCCCCACGAAAGGGCTGCCCCGAATGCACTGGGGCCGTAACCTTTAACCACAAGGCAATATCCTTATGGTCCCACCGCATCTCAGGGCGAACCGCCTTCCGCTGCCGGAACTGCTCATCGTAACACAACCACGCCACCCCCCCATACACCCGATACGCTTCACCGATTGCGTCCAAATAACAAAACAACCCCGAACAAGCCTCCGGCGTCTTCTCCCCAATCACACTCGCCAATATCACGAACGCCTGCAACCAGTTCGCGAACGTCCGTGGTATTAACCTATAACTGCGCTTCTCCTCCTACTCCCGCTTACCATCCTCCCTTCGCACCCTATCCAAATTGAAGCGCTCCAAAGGAAGCAGGGAAAATATCTCCACATATTCCCCCTTCCAAATTATCTCCCTCACCTCCGACTTCAAATGCGCCCCCAACGGGCCCTCAAAGCAAACATAAACCTCCCCCTTCGCCTTATCATCCACCCGAACAGAATCCTCCTCCCCTTCCGCTCCCGCCTGCGTCTGCACTGACACCCCCACACCCGGCAACCCCCATTGCTGCTCCCCCGATGACCCTGCACTCGCAGCCAACCCGTGCAGCCAAGGCCTGTAACGGCGTCCTCCCACTCAACCCCCAACAAGCAACCAACCCTGCCAAACCCCCCAACAATTGCCCCAGGCCCTTACTCAACTCTAACTGGGAGACACCCCCCACCCCAGCCCCCACACCCTGCACTACCTGCGCAAGTGGTCCCCATGCAATCTCACCTGGCTGCCTGGGCGCTGTGTTCCCATCAGCCGCAAGTCCTGACTCCTGAAGATCTCTCCTCTGCGTCACGCCGTCGCCGTCCCGCTGTCCCCTGGACCCGCTGGGACCAGGGACGTCCTCTCCAGGATAGACCATGGAGCTGGAACCCTCATCTTCACTTGCCTCCTGGCAAGGCAAGAACGTGCTGTGCAGCAGGACCACTCCACGGCCCGGACCTCCTGACATCTCCTGGGACTGGCCGACTCCTTTACCCTGGCCCCACGCAGACCAGGTACGCCGGGGTTAACGGTCGCTTATGAAATGCTCCTGGGGGCGGAGCTTCCTGCACTGCTTGCCTCCTGGGGCCTGCTGCCACCGACGGATCCACCTGCAGCAGCCCCGCGCTGTACACTTGACCTCCCACGCCGAGGGGCCGCCTCTGTGCCTGGAGTTACAGAGACGCCCGCAGTACCCGGTCCCGCTCCCACGACATCGCTGCTTGCAGGAGTAGATGGCCGGGCCCAGCCACCCACCAGGCTCCGCCTACATTGAGAATTCCTCCCACGTCGGGGCCTGGAGGAAGCTGCTGTCGGCGGCACCCGACGTGGAGGGTCCTGCGAGGGGCTCCTAATATGGCGCTGAGCCCGAGGGGGGGAAGCCTATGGTGAAAGGCGCGCCGTAAAACAGGTGGGTGAGGCAGAACGGACACCTCACCCGGCCCCCTCAGCAGCAGCTGAATCTGCTCTTGAGCCCACGCTGGGCCCCTCACCTCCGCCGCTGCCCGCAATTCCCCGATCATGGCCTCCAGTTGCTGCATCCTTCCGGTAAGCTAGCTCTCAGCTTTTTCTCTTTCCCAAAATGGCCCCTGCCTTCCTCTTCCCTGCCTATTTAACCCCTTAACTCCACCCCCTCACTCAACCTAACCTATCCTAACCTTTCTCCCTGACATAGCCCCCTCCCTCTCACCTAGCCCGACCACTCCCCCCACCAGCTCACTAAACCAAACCCCAGTCATGGGGGCCTCCCCTAAAGGGGCCTCCGCCCCCCCCTCAGTCCGGCCATTGCTTTTTGGCCACTGCAATGCAGGTGCAGATCAGTTTATCGTCTGCAACTCACCACCCATAATGAGATACCATACCTTTTATGGATTTTATTAGCTGGCAGAATGAGAATGCACCTGTTGTCCAATCAAAGTTCTGTGCTATTATGGAATGTACTTAGCACCTCTGCAATTGCTCTACCTGCTCCAGGAATCCAAAAGCAGGTTCTAGCGCAGAATTTCATTGTAGCTATAAACAAAAGTGCTCAGAGACTAGAATACATCCATGCTGACTTCTGTAGCTGCAATCCTAACCCTTCCCAGCATTTCTTATCCATTGAAATGACAGCACTGTTTAACTGCAAAACAAAATGGCTGCCTCCAGAAAATCAATATGGCAGCTTCCATGAAAATTTTTATAGATGGAACACTGAGCGTGTCACAATGGAACCCTTCAGCATCCATGGATGATGACATCACAATGGACCCTTGCTGTTTTCCTTCCTGGCAGCAGCCATGATCCTTCATTCTTCAGTCAGGTGTGGATCCATGCACATCAACAGGTATGGGTGCCAATCAACAGTTAAGGGAGCATTTTGTGTGTGTCAAACAAAGGTGTCAGTTTATGGAAAGATTTGGTAGAGGAAAAATTGGAGCTTCTGTGCAAAATGGAATACTGTCCAGCGTCTATTAGCAGGCCCAGAACACAAAAGCCTTATCTGTTTCTGACGGTATGGCCATATAAACTCCAAGAGTACCCCTCTTTACCCTTTGTCGCAACTTGGGGGAAAGAAGCGGCCACCGACGGAGCTATGCCTTTTCTGTTTTTTGCTTTTTGGCCACTGCAATGCAGGTGCAGATTAGTTTATCGTCTGCAACTCAACACCTATCATGAGATACCATACCTTTTATGATTTATTGTAGCTGGCAGAATGAGAATGTGCCTGTTGTCCAATCAGAGTTCTGTGCTATTATTGAATGTACTTAGCACCTCTGCAATTGCTCTACCTGCTCTAGGAATCCAAAAGCAGGTTCTAACATAGAATTTCATTGTAGCTATAAACAATAGTGCTCAGAGACTAGAATATATCCATGCTGACTTCTGTGGCTACAATCCTAACCCTTCCCAGCATTTCTTATCCATTGAAATGACAGCTCTGTTTAACTGCAAAACAAAATGGCTGCCTCCAGAAAATCAATATGGCAGCCTCCATAAAAAATTTAATAGATGGAACACTGAGCGTGTCACAATGGAACCCTTCAGCATCCATGGATGATGACATCACAATGGACCCTTGCTGTTTTTCTTCCTAGCAGCAGCCATGATACTTCATTCTTCAGTCAGGTGTGGATCCATGCACATCAACAGGTATGGGTGCCAATCAACAGGTAAGGGTGCGTTTTTGTGTGTGTCAAACAAAGGTGTCAGTTTATGGAAAGATTTGTTTGAGGAAAAATTGGCGCTTCTGTGCAAAATGGAATACTGTCCAGCGTCTATTAGCAGGCCCAGAACACAAAAGCCTTCTTATCTGTTTCTGATGGTATGGCCATATAAACCCCAAGAGTATCCCTCTTTACCCTCTGTCACAACTTGAGGGAAAGAAGCGGCCACCGACGGAGCTATACCTTTTCTGGTTTTTGCTTTTTGGCCACTGCAATGCAGGTGCAGATCAGTTTATCGTCTGCAACTCACCACCTATTATGAGAAACCATACCTTTTATGGATTTTTGTAGCTGGCAGAATGAGAATGTGCCTGTTGTCCAATCAAAGTTCTGTGCTATTATGGAATGTACTTAGCACCTCTGCAATTGCTCTACCTGCTCCAGGAATACAAAAGCAGGTTCTAACGCAGAATTTCATTGTAGCTATAAACAATCGTGCTCAGAGACTAGAATACATCCATGCTGACTTCTGTGGCTACAATCCTAACCCTTCCCAGCATTTCTTATGCCGCAGGGCAATGAGCCCCCTAGAGACATCATTTTCCGATTTCTCCACTTCCAGGATAAAGAAGCCATAATTAATAAAGCTCGTCAGCCGGGTGGAGCAAAATACAATGGGGTGCCAATTAATATATTTCAAGATCTAGGGCCGATGACTCTACAGAAAAGAAGGACTCTCAAACCCCTCACTGATTTTCTCAGAAGCCATAAGATCCTTTACCGATGGCAGTTCCCGTTCGGATTGTCCTTTTCTCATCAAGGCAGGCGGATCACCATCAAGTCTCATCTGGACTTAGGCCCTGCATTCGATCTTTTGGATATAAACCCCCTGGACATTGAGGATTAGGATGCTGTCCAGGCCCTAACATCATTACCGAAACTTCCCAGAGTGGTGCCATTTGAAACAAAAGGTACCCCCAAAGCCCAAAGGCAAAAAGAAAAGAAGAAAAATCAACCTCTCGAGGCGCATAACAGCTGACGTCTTCTGAAAACAGAACTCACTACTTTTCCTCACCTTTTGTCCCGATGGATGTGTATAAGCCTTTCAATCTTCTATCCCTATATCCCTGTCTCTGCCTCCTGTAATACGTCTCTGGGTATGCTCCCTGACGTTCTCACCTTCTCCCTTTCTTTGAGGTTTAACCTGAAATTCCGGGACTGATATCAAGAGTACTACCCAGCACTCTGCGATTATGTCTCAACTAGTACTTAGTACTCTATGGCTTTACATTGTATTAAGAGTCGCCAGGCTACAAGATTTATTTGACCTCTCCCGTCCTCTCGCCTGTTATCTAGATGTTATATGACATATTCTGTTTTTTAACCAACCTGTAGTTGCTATACCTTGTCGAGTTCTTAGAGCCGTTCGGCCATCTTGGACACTCAGCGTTTCCTGGTTGATGTGATGCGATATACCCGATAATGTCATAAGTTCCGATTTCTTTCTATGTATGTGATTGCATGTTGTGACTGGCTTTTCATGACCCTGCGATATGCATCGTGTCACCAGGATATGCTGAGCTCTCAATGTTATTGACCGAACAAACAGGCGACACTTCACATCGTATCCCCTCTTCATTACAGGTCCTGCGATATCTCTGATACTATATAGCTATGCCTTACTTTAAATGCCTCAAAGATATGTTACGCTAATTTTTCAAATTTTCATGTCCTTTACAATGTAAGCTACCTGCTGACGTTATATCATACAGCTTATTATATTCACTTACTTTTCTGATAGGGAATAACCTTGCGGCCTTCTCCAAATCGCCCAATTTTGATATTTACCCAACATTTACTAATCACCACTAAGCGGTGAACCCGTAGACGCTGAACAGTGTAATATGTACTCGGCAACCCTGGACGATGCTCCTGATTACACATTGCTTCAATGCTCCTTTTTATCTGCGATGACTCACTGTGTAGCCGGCACCATAAGGCCATACTTTGTTCTCAGCGCCTTCGGGCTAACTTATGTATTCAGCGGCCCCTGGCTTTACCCTACTCCGCATGTAACATTTGGCCCCTCGGGTTGTTACTCCTAATTCCAATGATTCTTACCCCTGAATCATATAATCTGAAGTTTTACTTTAAATCAGGACATCCTCTAATCTCCTAATCACCCTTATTACTGTATTCCGCTCCCTTCCCTTCCTCCCCCATATCATCGCCTATATCCCCACCACTCGTCTATATGCTCTCCTCCCCTCCTGTACGTACCACTAGACCAAGAGTTGTGCTAAGGGAATCTAAGGCTCAACACGCCCATTCTCTTCTACCCTATAGATGCTATAGTCTCAACCGAGCGACTGCTCTGAAATCAACCTTAAGAGAGCCGGGTCCAAATCTGGCAAATGCCACTTCCCTTCTCTCTTCAGGTCCCACAGGACCTTTATGTTCATTTTGTTCTCGTTTTTCTTCTGTTCATTCTTGATATGTTTTATTATTTTTTATACAGGTCTCTCATTATGTGGAGCAATGTCCATCCGAAACGGGCCATCCCATCACCTAGGCTTCGACCTTTCCATCTGCTAATTCAGCCAGACGTTAAGTACCCTAAACAATTCTATATTGTGGCTGGCTGTCAGGCTTGTATGTTCCAGCACTTTGACTCTCCTCTTTACAGTGGCGTCGCCAGGGGGGGGGCAGAGGGGGCCACGGCCCCCCCTACATCATGCTGTGCCCCCCCCATGTGCCCCCCAACTAAAATGCCCCCCCTAGTGAGCCGCCGCCGCCGCCGGGCACAGGGAGATGAGCGCTTCCATTGCGCTCATCTCCATTGTAATCTGCCTGTGCCAGTGGAGGTGCAGGGGAGGGAGAGGCGTGTCCCTTCCCCTTCCTCTGATAGGCTGCAGGCACTAGGCCGGCAGCCTATCAGAGGCCGGCGGAGGCGGCGCGATGACGTCATCGCGCCGCCTTAGCCTTACAGCGCGGGACACAGGGAGAGTCTGCATCGCATAGCTGACACTGAGGTAAGTATAAGTGTTTTTTTGTTTTTTTTTGTTTTTTTACAATAGTGTTACTGGCACATTGGGGGGGACTTAATACTGGCACATGATGGGGGGGACTTAAAACTGGCACATGATGATGGGGGGGACTTAATACTGGCACATGATGATGGGGGACTTAATACTGGCACATGATGGGGGGGACTTAATACTGGCACATGATGATGGGGGGGACTTAATACTGGCACATGATGGGGGGACTTAATACTGGCACATGATGGAAAGGACTTAATACTGGCACATGAATTGGGGACTTAATACTGGTATGTAATGGGGGGGCTTATTACTAGCACGTAATGGGGGCCTTATTACTGGCACGTGATGGGGGGCTTATTACTAGCACATTGGGGGGATTATTACTGGCACGTGATGGGGGGCTTATTACTGGCACGTGATGGGGGGCTTATTACTGGCACGTGATGGGGGGCTTATTACTGGCACGTGATGGGGGGCTTATTACTGGCACGTGATGGGGGGCTTATTACTGGCACGTGATGGGGGTTTATTACTGGCACGTAATGGGGGGGCTTATTACTAGCACGTAATGGGGGGCTTATTACTGGCACATTGGGGGGCTTATTACTGGCACGTGATGGGGGGCTTATTACTGGCACGTAATGGGGGCTCTTGTTACTGGCACGTGATGGGGGCTTATTACTGGCACATTGGGGGGCTATTGTTACTGGCAGTGGCACTTTATTGAGGGCACTTATTACTGGCACATTATTGGTGGGCACTATAGGGGCATCTACTGAGGCCACAAAGAAGGGGTGTTTTATATGGGGGGCTCTGTACAGTAGCATTTTATACTGGGACACATTATGGTGGGTACTATGAAGAAGGGGAGACAGGAGTACTATGGAGTCATCTACGGGGGGCACTAAGAAGGGGTATTTTATACTTGCAAATTATGGGGGACACTGAGGGCATCTACTGGGGCACGATATATGGGGCATTTTATACTGGTACATTATGGGGGCACTAGCAGGAAGGGGGAGAGGAGCACTATGGAGGCATTTACTGGGGCACTATATAGGGGTATTTTATACTGGCACATTGTGGGGGACATTAGCTCAACTGGGGGCATAAGGGGGTATGTTTTGCACATTATAAGGATAATTATTTCTACTGGGGGGGCATTATGGTGGGTTTTATTACTCCTACTCCATGGTATGACCCCCTAGTAGCAGCACCAGCCTCTCTCTGCTCTACTATCCCTCTGCCCCTTCTCCAAATCCTTATTATGAAATCTTTCTCATTAGGATAAAACACAACATCAGCTCCGCCGAGCCCCCGGCCAAGTGTTGAAGTGGCGTCCGAGATCTCCAAGGGCCAAGCCAAGTAACTGTAAGTGTTCATGTGAAATATGTTTATTTTATATATGTACACTCCTGTGAGAGGCGGGGAGGGAGATCTGTGGATGACACTGTTATAGGGAGGGAGATCTGTGGATGACACTGTTATGGAGGGGCAAATGGGGATGACACTGTCATGGGGTGGATCTGTGGATGACACATATAGCATAAGATGCTATATACGGTATGTGTCATCCACAGATCCCCCCCATAGCAGTGTCATCCACAGTTCCCCCTCTCTATAAAAGTGTCATCCAAAGACAGCAGGACTTTTCTTCCCTGTTGCGGTTTTAGGTATTGGGTAAAGTATTGCAGCATTTCTAAGCGTACTTGTGTAAATGTATTGTTGTTATAGCTGCCCCCCCTACTTTTGTCCTGGCCCTCAGTGTGCCCCCCCCCACCAAAATTTGAAAGCTAGAGACGCCACTGCTTCTTTACCCCCATGATGGCTCTTAAAATTGCCTCTTATAACGTAAAGGGTTGCAATTCGCCATCCAAGCGGAGCCAGATTTTTGGGATATTGAGGAGAGATAAAGCGAACATAGTTTTCCTGCAGGAAACACACTTTAAGATCCATCACTTCCCCAACCTATCCTTTTCATTTTACCCTAATTGGTATCATTGTGGCTCTCCTACGTCTAACTCTAGAGGAGTAAGCATCGGTTTTCAGGGCAAGGTCCCCTTTATATTAGATGATCAACTATGTGACCCTGACGGTCGTTTTATAATGGTCAAAGGGAAGATAGGCCAACACCTTTATACTTTTGTGAATGTTTATGCCCCGAATAGTCGCCAGATACCCTGGCTTAAATCATTTTTGCAAAAATTGGAATCTTTTAGGGATGGTGTTTCGGTGATGGGAGGAGATTTAAATCTTGTCCTCAACCCCCTTATCGATTCTTCTTCCCGCAAATCTGCCCAATCCCAGAAAGGCATTCGCTCTCTGCTGCGTACTCTGGCCAAGGCTCATTTGATTGATGTCTGGCGTACTATACACCCAGATTCTAGAGACTATACCTTTTACTCACCATTACATAAGTCATATCAACGGCTGAATTATCTATTTGTTTCAAAGGAACATCTTCAGTTGTGTTCTAAGGCGGATATTGGATCCATCATCCTATCAGACCATGCTCCTATATATCTTCATATGAAGCCCCCCCTTACCCATAGACCCACTAGCCATTGGCGATTTAATTAACAGCTCATTAGCTCTCCGACCAATAGATCAAAATTGAAACGCCTTTTAGAAGAATACTTTACTACAAACTGTACCCCTGAGGTTTCCCCACAGACAATTTGGGACGCACATAAAGCGTTTATTAGGGGCCACTGTATTAGTATGGGGGCTCACCTTAAAAAAGAAAGACAAAAACAGATAGATTCCCTGCATGAAAAAATTAGTTCCCTGGAAAGTGTTTGCAAAAGGTCTCTGTTCAGAGAGATGGGGACATCCAGGGAATATTTTTAGGGGACCAGCAGCACAAAATTGCCGCATTTGCGGATGACCTACATTTAATAGTGAGTAACCCCGAAACAGCTCTTCCTAAGATCTACGGCCACCTGGAAACGTATGGATCACTCTCCAATTCCAAGGTGAATCACAACAAATCATTGATAATTTCCACTGGCCTTAAAAACTCGGTGAGGACTCACTTTGAGGCTTGTTCACCTTTTAACTTCCCCTTTCCTAACCTATCTAGGGGTAAAAATAAGTACAGACCCAAACCAACTGTTCAACTTGAACTATATCCCTCTCCAGAATAAATTGACAGAGGACTTAATTTCCCTGGATGTCCCTACACTTTCGTGGTTCGGGAGGAAAAATATCCTACTCTCTCTCATCCTTCCTAAACTCACTTACCTTCAGCAGACCCTACCAATCCCCGTTCCCTCCACATACTACTCAAAACTCAGATCCATGTTCCGATTCTTCATATGGAACAAGAAAAAGTCTAGACTGTCCTATAAATTGCTGTGTTACCCGAGGGAGAGAGGGGGTATATCTTTGCCAGACCCCGAACGTATATACGTTATATGGTCGAGCTGTCATACTCACCAGAGTAGTAGACTGGTTATCTGCCCCCAAACAGAAATCCTGGGTCCTGATGGAAGAATCCTTGCTTGGACTTCCTTTCAGAGCGGCCCTACTAGGTCGCATGTCCTAAGGGCCTATCCATCCAAACTTCACCCCGATCATGAAGGCTACCCTGCACGCATGGTACACCTTGCAAAACACTCCCTTGAATTCCCCACTACCGTCCCCTACTCTCAGAATAGGTGATGTTTTTCACTTAGCCCCCCAGGCCTTAAGAAGCAGGATTCCTACTGAGATTAGTCGGTCTACATTAAGATTGTTAGATCTTTATAGCAATGGCCAGCTACTCTCTATAAAGGAAATGGGCGATCTCTTAAAAACACCAGGCTTTGTTGGGCTTCATTTTCTTCGGGCCTATATGTCTCAAAACGCCCATCTTCACACCCTGTTAAGCCCCATAACTTGGTTCGAGCACATTGTCACTCTAGATCCCACACCCCATAAATTGATATCACAGTGGTATAACAAATTGAGGACTCCTCCGTTCGCCCTAATGCCAGCTTTTATTAGATTATGGGAAAAAGATTTAGGTAAATGTTTATCCCAGGTTGATACCATTACTATTTTTAACTCCTCACATAAGGCCTCGAGATGTGTCAAGATCCAGGAGAATAATTATAAAATTATCACAAGGTGGTATAAGTCCCCTGACAAGACATGTCTCTACTCGACTTCAGCTTCAGACACATGTTGGAGATGCTTAAAGCAGAGAGGCACTTTCCTCCACATATGGTGGACATGCCCAACATTGTTAAAATGGTGGGATAAGATTTTTCAAACATGTAATGGCATATGTGGGTCTGATATTACACCAACACCTGAAGTAGCTCTCCTGAATCTTTTTCCACGAGACCCCCCTCCACCTAATTTGGCACTCTTTAAACATCTAATAAATGCTGCCAAACTGTTGATTCCTCTACTATGGCTATCCACTGATATACCCCCTATAGAACAGTGGTTCCAGAAGATTGACCAGATCTACCAACTTGAGGAGCTATCCTCTTGGGAACTAAGATCTCACCACAAATTTATGAAGGTCTGGGAGAGATGGATCTCCTTTAGAGGTTATTAGACAATATCTTGCAATTTATGTTCTTTCAGGGAACTCATTCCTGCGAGCCAGTTACACTCAATTTTTCCCTTCACTTCCATTACCTCCCTATTCCCAAATTTTGCAGAGGGTATTGTCCTCCCCACTTTAACCCGTCTCGGATGTGACGAACGGCGATACACAGTGACACCTCGACGCAAAGAATGATGACTACTTTCCGTCTTATCCATTTGTTGTCCTTTCATTGACTTGCCTTAAGGATAAAGCTGTAATACTTAGAATAAATTTGACAGACCTGTATTCTGTTTGCGACCTATGCAAGAGTAGTGGAGACTTGTCTTCCCTCCACTATTCTAATATTGTATTTTATTGATTTGCTCAATAAAAATCGTTTTAAAAACTAAAAAAAAAAAATAAGAAAATCATTAAGTCACAAAGTTTCACCATCAAAAAAATAAAATATTTATGGAACACTGAGCGTGTCACAATGGAACCCTTCAGCATCCATGGATGATGACATCACAATGGACCCTTGCTGTTTTCCTTCCTGGCAGCAGCCATGATCCTTCATTCTTCAGTCAGGTGTGGATCCATGCACATCAACAGGTATGGGTGCCAATCAACAGTTAAGGGTGCATTTTGTGTGTGTCAAACAAAGGTGTCAGTTTATGGAAAGATTTGGTACAGGAAAAATTGGAGCTTCTGTGCAAAATGGAATACTGTCCAGCGTCTATTAGCAGGCCCAGAACACAAAAGCCTTATCTGTTTCTGACGGTATGGCCATATAAACTCCAAGAGTACCCCTCTTTACCCTTTGTCGCAACTTGGGGGAAAGAAGCGGCCACCGACGGAGCTATGCCTTTTCTGGTTTTTGCTTTTTGGCCACTGCAATGCAGGTGCAGATCAGTTTATCATCTGCAACTCAACACCTATCATGAGATACCATACCTTTTATGGATTTTTGTAGCTGCCATAAAGAGAATGCGCCTGTTGTCCAATCAAAGTTCTGTGCTATTATGGAATGTACATAGCACCTCTGCAATTGCTCTACCTGCTCCAGGAATCCAAAAGCAGGTTTTTACGCATAATTTCTTTGTAGCTATAAACAATAGTGATCAGAGACTAGAATACATCCATGCTGACTTCTGTGGCTGCAATCCTAACCCTTCCCAGCATTTCTTATCCATTGAAATGACAGCTCTGTTTAACTGCAAAACAAAATGGCTGCCTCCAGAAAATCAATATGGCAGCCTCCATGAAAATCTCAATAGATGGAAGACTGAGCATGTCACAATGGAACCCTTCAGCATCCATGGATGATGACATCACAATGGACCCTTGCTGTTTATCTTCCTGGCAGCAGCCATGATTCTTCATTCTTCAGTCAGGTGTGGATCCATGCACATCAACAGGTATGGGTGCCAATCAACAGGTAAGGGTGCGTTTTTGTTTGTGTCAAACAAAGGTGTCAGTTTATGGAAATATTTGTTTGAGGAAAAATTGGCGCTTCTGTGCAAAATGTAATACTGTCCAGCGATTATTAGCAGGCCCAGAACACAAAAGCCTTCTTATCTGTTTCTGACATTATGGCCATATAAACTCCAAGAGCACCCCTCTTTACCCACTGTCGCAACTTTGGGGAAAGAAGCGGCCACCGACGGAGCTATGCCTTTTCTGGTTTTTGCTTTTTAGCCACTGCAATGCAGGTGCAGATCAGTTTATCATCTGCAACTCACCACCTATCATGAGATACCATACCTTTTATGGTTTTTTGTAGCTGGCAGAATGAGAATGCACCTGTTGTCCAATCAGAGTTCTGTGCTATTATTGAATGTACTTAGCACCTCTGCAATTGCTCAACCTCCTCCAGGAATCCAAAAGCAGTTTCTAACCCAGAATTTCATTGTATCTATAAACAATAGTGCTCAGTGCCTATTATACATCCATGCTGACTTCTGTGGCTGCAATTCTAACGCTTCTCAGCATTTCCTATCCATTGAAATGATAGCTCTGTTTAACTGCAAAACAAAATGGCTGCCTCCAGAAAATTTATATGGCAGCTTCCATGAAAATTTCAATAGATGGAACACTGAGCGTGTCCCAATGGAACCCTTCAGAATCCATGGATGATGACATCACAATGGACCCTTGCTGTTTTTCTTCCTGGCAGCAGCCATTATCCTTCATTCTTCAGTCAGGTTTGATCCATGCACATCAACAGGTATGGGTGCTAATCAACAGGTATGGGTGCGTTTTTGTGTGTGTCAAACAAAGGTGTCAGTTTATGGAAAGATTTGTTTGAGAAAAAATTGTCGCTTCTGTGCAAAATGGAATACTGTCCAGCGTCTATTAGCAGGCCCAGAACACTAAAGCCTTCTTATCTGTTTCTGACAGTATGGCCATATAAACTCCAAGAGTACCCCTCTTTATCCTCTGTCGCAACTTGGGGGAATGAAGCAGCCACCGACGGAGCTATGCCTTTTCTGTTTTTTGCTTTTTGGCCACTGCAATGCAGGTGCAGATCAGTTTATCGTCTGCAACTCACCACCTATCATGAAAAACTATACCTGTTATGGATTTTTTTTTAAATTTATTTATATTTTTATTGATTTTTCAATAAAGAACAGAGGGTAACAGGCTACCAAGGTATGGCACGCAGGCCAAGTCAGTATGCTGATGAAGACATAGTGGATACATTATGGTTTACATTCAAGTGAAAATGAAATCCAAAGAGCATAGCATAACGAGTAATCTGATGGAAGTTAGGAATATGTAGAGAATTCGAACCACTGACGTTTGAGGAATATGTTGTGTAATCTTAAGGTGCACATTACGTTTCTGGTTTAATTGAAAGGAGGGAAGGAAATCTGCAGGTGACTAAGTGAGAAGCACATTCTTGTTCCATATATATTAGAAGATCTCTGAATACCTAAATATAAGGCTTTAGTGGTTAAGGGGATTGAGGGGTTGGGGGGAATTTTATTTTGGGGAGATCTGAAGGACGACCAAAGATGCCATTTTTTGATAAAGGTAGTATGTGTACGGTTTTCCCATGAGGATAGTTCCTCGAATCTGTGTATCTGATCAACCTTCTGAAACCATTGATCTATGGATGGTGTCTGACTTTGCCTCCAGAGTCTGGGAAGTACAAGACGGGCGGCAATCAATAATTGTAAAAAGATGAAGGGTGTGTGTGGAGAGTCTCTATCCTGGTTAAGGGAAAGTAAAGCTAGTTAAGGAGACGGCTGAAGTGAGGTATGACATATTTTGTTTGCCAGGGAAAAGATTTCAGTCCACCAATTAAGTATTAGGGGGCATGTCCACCATACATGGAGGAAGGTCCCTCTCTCCCGAAGGCACCTCCAGCAAGTGTCCGAATTGGTTTGAGAGAAAAGTGCGTATTTATCTGGCGTATTGTACCATCTTGTGAGGATTTTGTAGCCATTTTACCTGAATTCGGACACAGCGGGAGTCCCTGTGAGGATGTTCAAGAATTTTGTGAAGAGAAGTGAAAGGAATGGTGATGTTCAGGTCTATTTCCCAATGTTTTATGAAAGCAGGTTTGGCTAGAATAGGCGGTGAGCGAAGTTTGCTGTAAATTTGTGATATAAGCTTCTTTGGAGTTGTGGAAAGGGAGATCACAAAGGACGCAGAAGATCACTCTTGTGAATGTGTTGGTTCACATATGCTCTGAGGTATGAGACTGTAAAGAAATCGCATGGGCGAGGACTCAGTAACTTATTCATAGAGTCTATATCTAGCATGTTGCCAGAGTGGTCAAACAATGATTTTATTCCTGATGCTGAAGTGATGAGGTTTTGCGATGTAGTTATTCTCAGGGCCATAGGGGCCGTGTCTATGACATCCTTTATAGAAGTAAATTTGAGGCACACAATTTTTTGAGTTGCAAAACTGGGGCATTTATTCATTAGCATATAATGCTGTCATCCATAGGCCCAATCTTTTTCAGATTATACACATATTGGCAGAAACCGTACGTTTCGGTCGCGCACGACCTTCATCTGCGGTTTTATCTATGATACAATAATGGACATGAGCTGGATAGTGGCATATATAGCAGTAGAATTAAGTGCATATAATAAGGTTTTTTTATAAAAAAAAAGTCATAGAAAAAATCTAAGTGTCATAGAAAAATCAAACAAAAAAGGGTTTCCTTAGAAAGAAATCATACATTGCATAAGGGGTATGTGGAACACACTGTGCACATCAGATACATCAAATGACAGCTATATGGATAAAAAGCATGTCATAGCCTTATATTAGCCAAGTGGACCATGTCATAGTGAAAACCAATATCAAATTGAAGTATTGATGTGTCTCAATGTGCTCCACCTACCCATGCCCTGCAATGGTGTAACATATACAAGGTCACCACCTGGACCAAAGAATGACCACATATAATCATAGCCCCTCATAATATATAGCCTGGCATATTAGATATGGTATCATAGTCGATAGTCGTCCGGATATTGCGGAAGGACATGCCGGTATAACCGCCTGTGCTGGGGTCTTGTATAGCGAGCCAGTATATAAATAAATAGAAGAGGAAGAAGCTGAAAAGAAAGACATCTTGTTAGAATTATATTCACAACAGACTGTACCTGCTCAGACGGATGTGTGTGAGTGGGGCGCTGGATGCATAGTTTGTGTTACGAGCGGCCGTTCTTAAATATGTATAGGCTGCCTGGAGGTTCCGGTCATGTGAGCGGATGTCATGTGGTCATAGGGGCGGGCCTATGCGTTCCACTCTATTGTTTGCGTTCCACTGGGAGGTTGCTGAAAGTTCCGGTCATGTGACCACAGGTCACATGATCGCTATGGAAGATGTGTATGCGTTCTAGCTGGATTTAGATGCAGGCGCTGCGTTCCATTATATTCTTCAGTGGCTAGCCATAGATAGGGATCGTTAATGAAAATAGAACTATATGAAATTATAGGGACTTGGTAATACTATGTTGCTTCTATGGTTTAATTTATGGCAGAGATAGATGACATGGAGAATATAATGTGGTACAAAGTCAAGTTGTGTTAGATGTATTCTAGAAAATAATTCCACTTTAACCATTCAACAACAGGATTTCTGTTTAACACTACTCGAGATCATACTCAAAAATAATTTTTTTCTGTTTGGCGACACCTACTACGGTCAGAAGAGGGGGACCGCTATGGGGTCCAATGTGGCCCCCCCCCCCTATGCCAATGCCTTCATGGCGGCATTTGAAGAAGACTTCGTATACACAAATCCCCTCTTCTGCCAATTTGCAGATGTATGGTACCGCTTTATAGATGATGTTTTCTGTATCTGGAGAGGACCAATATCCACTATAAATAATTTTGTGGAGAACCTGAACCAGATATACAGCGAGCTAGGCTTCACTTCTCACACCAGCAAAGAGGAAATTAGCTTCTTGGACACACTTGTCCAAATAGACCCGGCAGGAACACTAACCATAGATCTCTATAGCAAAGCAACCGACCGTAACAGTTTGTTACATTATGATAGTTGTCACCCACGAGCCACAAAAGACTCCCTACTGCGATCTCAATATACAACAGTCAACCGAATTGTCACTAAGGAAGCAACTAAGGCTAAATGTTTTGAGACTATGACTCAAAAATTTCACAACAGGGGTTACCCCGACACCATTTTAAAGAAAGCCCTCAATAGCCTTGGTGAGACTCGTAAACCACGCCCCACAAATCAAAAGAGGATAGCGTGCATAACCACATATCATCCACTCATGCCAAAAATTCAGCAGGCTTTCAAACAAAATTGGTCCGTATTAGCTAAATCCTATCCAAAAATAGAGGAATTTCAACAACCCCTTTTGACCTGCTACAAAAGACCCCCCAACATTCGGGATAAACTAGTCAGAGCAGATATAGGGAGCCTCACCAGACCACCAACACAGACTTACCTACGGAGTAAGCGCAATGGCACATATCCTTGCTTGCACTGTGCACAGTGTTCCAATGTGACCAAAGGAGAATATGTTACACATCCACGTACTGGACAGACATTTGCCATTCAGGGGTTTTACACTTGCGAATCCAGCTACGTTGTATATTTAATAAAATGTCCATGTGGCCTCGCATACGTTGGGGAGACTACCCAACACGTGCGAGATAGAATAAGTAAACATAAGTCCACTATCAGACTCCAACAGAAATTTTTGCCAATCCCACACCATTTCCTCGAGAAGAAACATCAAATATCACAACTTCGGTTCCAAATTTTGGAACAAGTGGACCGACCCAGGAGGGGCGGCAATCGGACCATCCTCCTTAAGCAAAAGGAGGCCTTTTGGATCCATAAATTAGGAACACTTTCACCAAACGGCTTGAATCGGGAATGTGACTTTTTCATTAACACTTGAGACAATACTCAATTGGTCCTCATGTCCTCTCATTAATATCTGATGTCCATGTCGTATCTATTATCTGTCGTTATTGTAATTGGAGATGTTCTAAATATCTTTCTTTTTTCCACAGACTCGCTGAAAATTGTTTTTTGTCTACAACGGGTGTGGGTGAGACTGACTTCCCCCTCCCCCTTCCCTCCCCCCCCCCTTTTCTCCCTGCCCTCCCTCTTTCCCCATTATTCTTTACCTACCACCTACCCTCGACTATAGTTTTAGCTCCTTATATTTATGACTATATATTTCCTATTTAATACATCTAACACACTTGACTTTGTACCACATTATATTCTCCATGTCATCTATCTCTGCCATAAATTAAACCATAGAAGCAACATAGTATTACCAAGTCCCTATAATTTCATATAGTTCTATATTCATTAACGATCCTCATCTATGGCTAGCCACTGAAGAATATAATGGAACGCAGCGCCTGCATCTAAATCCAGCTAGAACGCATACACATCTTCCAAGGCGATCATGTGACCTGTGGTCACATGACCGGAACTTTCAGCAACCTCCCAGTGGAACGCAAACAATAGAGTGTAATGCATAGGCCCGCCCTTATGACCACATGACATCCGCTCACATGACCGGAACCTCCAGGCAGCCTATACATATTTAAGAACGGCCGCTCGTAACACAAACCATGCATCCAGCGCCCCACTCACACACAACCGTCTGAGCAGGTACAGTCTGTTGTGAATATAATTCTAACAAGATGTCTTTCTTTTCAGCTTCTTCCTCTTCTATTTATTTATATACTGGCTCGCTATACAAGACCCCAGCACAGGCGGTTATACCGGCATGTCCTTCCGCAATATCCGGACGACTATCGACTATGATACCATATCTAATATGCCAGGCTATATATTATGAGGGGCTATGATTATATGTGGTCATTCTTTGGTCCAGGTGGTGACCTTGTATATGTTACACCATTGCAGGGCATGGGTAGATGGAGCACATTGAGACACATCAATACTTCAATTTGATATTGGTTTTCACTATGACATGGTCCACTAGGCTAATATAAGGCTATGACATGCTTTTTATCCATATAGCTGTCATTTGATGTATCTGATGTGCACAGTGTGTTCCACATACCCCTTATGCAATGTATGATTTCTTTCTAAGGAAACCCTTTTTTGTTTGATTTTTCTATGACACTTTGATTTTTTCTATGACTTTTTTTTTATAAAAAAAACATTATTATATGCACTTAATTCTACTGCTATATATGCCACTATCCAGCTCATGTCCATTATTGTATCATAGATAAAGCCGCAGATGAAGGTCCTGCGCGACCGAAACGTACGGTTTCTGCCAATATGTGTATAATCTGAAAAAGATTGGGCCTATGGATGACAGCATTATATGCTAATGAATAAATGCCCCAGTTTTGCAACTCAAAAAATTGTGTGCCTCAAATTTACTTCTATATTTATTGGCTATCTATGGCCCTTGACTGGCACCTAAACGCGGAACGAATAGAGTGCGGTTCTCAATTTCTCTAAACATATGACATCCTTTAGTGAAAGGAGTGGGGAGGGAAAGGGGATGGCACAGTGAGAGGAGGACAACCACTTCCAAGCTCATAAGGTTGCTTTGACAATCGGGTAATGGGATAAGGGACCAGCTATGACATTTTGGCGACCCAAAAGGAGAGTTCTAATTGGCGTATTCAGTATGTCGAGTTCCATTTCCACTACAGCAGAGTGTGGAGAAGGGCGTAGCCAAGCTATGGCTCGAGATAGTAAAATGGCTCTGCCATGGAGTTCTGGGTTTGGAAGTCCTATGCCCCCATCTTGCCTAGGTTTAACAAGAAGGGAAGATGCGAGTCTGGATTTTCTCCCATTCCAGATAAAGGACCTAATTTTTTTTTGTATTGAAGTGTAATAGTGTTTAGGTATGGGGATTGGTAAGACCTGTTGCAGATAGGTGAGACGTGGAATGATTAGGGAGGAAAGCAGATTTTTTCGGCCGAACCAAGATAAAGTGGGGTTAGAGAGAGTGAGGTTGTCTATGGTGTTAAAAATAGACGATTTGAGTGGGATATAGTTGAGGGAGAAAAGGTCTTTTAATGTGGGGCTAATTATGACACCTAGGTAAGTGATGGAGGGAGAGGACCAATTGAAAGGCGAATTCTCCATTAGGCGCTGTTTGGTAGAAGAGGGAATTCCTGAGCACAGGACTAGAGATTTGTTGGCGTTAATCTTGAAATCTGAGATAGAGCTATAAAGATTGATATGGACTTGTATATGGGGTAGTGAAACTACTGGATTAGTTGTCATTAGAAGAACATCATCTGCAAATGCTGCAATTTTCTGCTCATTACCTCCCAAACATAGACCCTCTATTTCCCTGTCTAGCCTAATAGTGGATAAGAGCGGTTCTAAAGCCAAAATGAATAAAAGTGGAGACAGGGGACAACCCTGTCTGGTCCCATTTTGTATAGAGAAAGGGGAGGATAGGGTCCCATTAACCATAACCAGAGCAGTCGTCTGGTCATACATGGTGAAGATGGCTTGCACGAAGGGAGCAGGGAGGCCAAACCGAAGCAGGGTATCCTTCAAATACATCCAATTAACTCTATCAAACGCCTTCTCAGCATCCTTGCTGAGAAGGAGCAGAGGAGTAGAGGTGTGGTTAGAATGGCACAACGCATTGATCACTTTGGTGGTGTTGTCTTTGCCTTCCCTATTACGGATGAAGCCCACCTGGTCCCTGTGTACAAGCTTAGGGAGGAGAATAGCTAATCTGTTAGCTAGCATTTTGGCTAGGAGTTTGAGGTCTATGTTTAGGAGGGATATGGGCCTGTAATTGGAGCATTGTTTAGGGTCTTTCCCTTCTTTGGGAATAAGTGTAATGTGGGCTGCTGTCATGTCTCTGGATAAAGGTACTCCTTTTAGTGCTAGGTTACAAACTCAAGGAGATGGGGTAGGAGGATGTTGTGAAAAGTTTTGTAATATGAGGCAGGAAGGCCGTCTGGGCCTGGGCTTTTTCCTTTCAGCATTTGGCTCAAAGCTTGACTAAGTTCAGTTAGGGTAAAGGGTGATTCCAGTTTTTGCTTTTGATCTGTGGAGACAGTGGGGATATTAGCCGAATCAAGGAAGGACGAGGTGATGGATGCCCTAATATCTGGCGAGGTGTTAGTAGGGAGGTTATAAAGATTTTCGTAAAAGGAGCGAAATTGGGCTGCTATTTGGGGGGCAGAAAATATTGATTTGCCATCAGAGGAGGTGAGTTGGTGAATATGGTTTGCGACTCTTCTACCTTTAATCCTACTCAGGAGAAATTTGGTGGCTTTGTCGCCATGGGCAAAGTATTTGTGTTGGGAATTCATGTAATATTTGGCCACTTTATTCTGTATTCTGTAGGAGGGTTTTGAGTTCTGCTCTGTGCCTTGATAGTTCCTGGAGATGGAGATCTGAGGGATTTTTTCGTGAGAAGTTTCTAATCTCTGAATATTTTTGAGAGCTTCATCAATTGCTTTTTCCCTAAGTTTTTTTTTATGTGAGCCAATACTAATAAATTGACCCCTAATGAAGGGTTTGTGTGCATCCCAAAGGGTATTTGCGGAAAGGTCAGGACATTTGTTGATTGAGAAATATTCTGTGATGTGTTTGGAAACTAAGTCGATCGTGGGCTGGTAACCTAACAGGGATTCATTTAGGCGCCAGTTGAAGCAAGTAGGAACACTATGTGGGGCAGTGATCGTGAGGAAGATTGGGGAGTGTAAGGAACTTATGGATGCTTCTTTGCAGAGATACAAATGTTCTTTGGATATAAATAAATAGTTAAGACGGTGGTAGGTGCCATGTAAGGGGGAGTAGAAAGTGAAGTCAGATGTATCTGGATGGAGGGATCGCCACGCATCTACCAATTGGAGGTTCCAGAGGTTGTCTCTGAAATTTTTAAGGGATCTGCCAGAGTGTGATGATTTCCGGGAGGAAGTGTCTAAGTGTGGACATAAGGCAATATTCAAGTCCCCTCCTAACACTACTATCCCTTCTTTAAAGGAGTGACTAAGCTGAAGAATACTAGTGAACCAGCGGGATTGGTTAGTATTGGGGGCATATAGATTAATAAAGGTATAGGTTTGTGAATCTATTGTACCTTTCACTAGCAGAAACCTCCCGTCAGGATCAAGTGAGTGGCTTATAAACTTAAAAGGGATTTTCCTTTGAAACCCTATGCTAACTCCACTTGATGCTGAGGAGCCTCCACCGCAATGGAACCAGTTTGAGTAGTGAGAGAACTGCATGTTGGGATAGTGATTAAATCTGAAGTGGGTCTCCTGGAGGAACACAACATCCGCTCCAGCCTTCCTTAGGATAGAAAATATTTGGCTTCGCTTTGAAGGAGAATGAAAACCTTTGACATTGTAGGAGGCTATATGTAAGTCAGCCATCGTGGGTTGTGTATGGTGGGGTACCTTGAAGCCATTGTTGTGTCCTCCAGGAGAGCGCTGAGCAGAAGACGGGTGCTGTTGGCAAATTCCGGATGCTTGCCTATGAAGAGGGGGTCTCACAATGTATAGGTGAAATTGACAGATACCTTGGGAAGGTAACAAAAGGGAAAACATAAACATTAAAATTAGAACAGAAAACATAGGTGAGCGTACAGTAGTACACTAAGATCATAGAGGGGTAGATGGTCAAGTGACCAAATAGTGGACCGAGTAGCACTAAAATAAGGGTAATGATAATAGTAAGCAAGATATGCCAGGCAGATTGGCTGCTGTAGAAAAGGGAAAAGAAAAACATATTAAGACTCAAATCATACAAGACCGGGAAACCAGTGGACATCTGGTGTCATGCTGCTTCCAGGAAAGGGTGAACAGTGCTGGGAGGCTGGAGTTCAATTCTTTTTCAGGTATCTTGCGAAAGCTCCTAGGTGTAGGCTGATGGCCTCTTTTCTTTGATCTTGAGGATTTTGGGGTGAGCTGGACTTCAAAAGGTAGAACTTTGGGAAGCTCAGGTAGATCCCCTAATTCATGATATTGCTCCCAGTTCTCAATTTGTATAGCAGGAATGTCCAACTCTGAGATGATTGGTGCGACATCAGAATAAGATGAGATACTGAACTGCTTGCCTGCGGTGGAAAAGGTAAGCCCAAAAGGAAATGACCAGCGATACATTACATTGTTGGACCGAAGCCAGTCGGTCAGGGGTTTTGGGATTCTCCTCTTCTTAAGGGTGGAGGGAGCCAGGTCTTGGAATATCTCCAGCCTTGCATCTTCATAGGTGAGATCTGTATGGTTGCGAGCCGCATCCAAAATGGCCGCTTTAACTGGAAAGTTCAGAAATTTGCAGATGATGTCTCTGGGTGGCTCATTCTGCTTGGGTTTAGGCCGTAGCGCTCTGTGAGTGCGTTCAATAGCGATTTCTTAAGGGTAGTCAGGACCTAGCAGAGAATCGCATATGGACATTATCGCAGGAGCGATCTCACCTGACCCTATTGATTCGGGAATCCCTCTGAATCTTAAATTGTTTTGGCGCCCCCTGTTCTCCTGGTCTTCTAAGGCCTTATGGAGCTCATTGAGGTGTTCCGTACACCGGCGGAGTGAGGCTGATACCGCCGATTGGTATTTTTACCATCGTTGCTCACAGGGGCTAATTATAGCAGATTTTGATCTTTTATATCTGATTTTTGCTTTTTGGCCACTGCAATGCAGGTGCAGATCAGTTTATCATCTGCAACTCAACACCTATAATGAGATACCATACCTTTTATGATTTATTGTAGCTGGCAGAATGAGAATGTGCCTGTTGTCCAATCAAAGTTCTGTGCTATTATGGAATGTACTTAGCACCTCTGCAATTGCTCTACCTGCTCCAGGAATACAAAAGCAGGTTCTAACGCATAATTTCATTGTAGCTATAAACAATAGTGCTCAGAGACTAGAATAAATCCATGTTGACTTCTGTGGCTACAATCCTAACCCTTCCCAGCATTTCTTTCTTTTTTTTTTTTTTTTTATATTTTATTTTCGCTCTCAGAAAATATACAGTGTAAACAAAACACCAACATTGGTGTAAATCGGTACCAGACACATAAACATGCGAATATATTGTTGTACAGGAAGGATTGGGGGGAAATAGTAGCTACCTTCCATTAGATGAAAACCTCAGCATACACATTTTATATACCAAGACATATGGGGTACAGTCAAAATACTACAAAACAAGACAATGTTGACCTAATTAAAGGAGCGAACCAAAGTAAAGGAAACCTTGCACAAGGAATAAGATCGCTGACTCCAATCCGCATAGGGTACGCGTGACGACAAAAGACGAACAGATTCACCTTCCCTGCCTACATCTAACAATAAAACCAATTTGACCCCACTTTGTTTTGCAGTGGGACTCACAAGGCAGAGCCTAAGGTTTTAAAAAGGTGGGGCTGAGTAGCTTGGTACTAAAGAAACCTGTATTTTGTCCAAGGAGCCCACCTTCTCAAAAATGTCGGATGCGTTCGTGATTCCCAAGAGGCCAGCTCCTCGAAGCGGTAAATTTGATCAACCTTAAGCCTCCATTGCTCCACCGAGGGTATGCTGGTCTGTAACCAATATTTGGGTATCAATAGGCGAGCCGCTAACAAAAGCTGTTTGAAGAGAAAGGTAGGGGAGGGGTGGTGTTGTCATTGAAAAAAGAAAGCAGTGCCCCATAAGGGGAAAAGACAACAGCTGAGGAACAAATTCGATTGCAAATCTGAAATATTTCCTCCCACCATTTGTTGATAGGGGGGCACAACCACCAGATATGGAGGAAGGTACCTTTCTCCTCTTGACATCTCCAGCATTTGTTAGAGGTAGGTCTAATGAAGTGTGAGGACTTAATTGGCGTGATATACCATTGTGACAGAATTTTATAGCCATTTTCCTGGGCCCTAACACATCTTGATGACTTGTGTGGGATTTCAAATAGTGTGGGTAAAATTTGGAGAGGGAGATCCAGTCCAGTTTCCTTTTACCAAGAGCGGATGAATGCCGGTTTGATAATTAGGGGGGGAGATAGTTTTTTTTGAGGAGGTAGGGTTTAGGTAGCGTTTACAACTAAAGCTTCAAACCATGTAAGGGGACGTAGGAGTTCACCATTCATGTTATTTCTATGGACAAAGGATTTAATGAGAGGAATGAAGGTGAAGTCACAATGTTGTGGGTTTAGAAGGGTTTTGATGGTTTCATTCCATGGTGATAAGCCTTGGGGGTCTAAGAGATGAGCGATTGGCACAGAAGAGGATCTTATTAAATTAGAGGAGGTGTTTCGAGGCCCAATAGAAGATGAGCCAAGGATATCACTGGTTGTGATAAGGGGAGAAGGAAAGTGTACGGAGAAATGGGAGTAGTTCCACCACTTCCAAGCTTCCACAGTAGCTTTAATTATTTGGAAAGGACTGCAAATTGATTAGGGGAGGGGTGCAATGGCCCAAACATAGAGCACGAGTTGGCATTCCAATGATACTTTGTTCCAGAGCTACCCAGGATTTGCTTCTTGTATTCCTCAGCCAATCAATAATTCTGGACATAAGAATGGCCTTCCCATAGAGTTCAGGGTCTGGGAGACCAATCCCACTTGCCAAACGAGAACGAGACAGAAAGGAGTAGGAGAGGCTAGCTTTCTTACCATTCCATACGAATGTTCTAAATCTCTGTTTTAGAGAGGTGTAATAGGACTTTGGAATGGGAATTGGGAGGACTTGTTGGAGGTAGGTGAGACGGGGAATGATAAGAGAAGAGAGAAGGTTTTTCCTACCAAACCATGAGAGAGTTGGGGCTGATTTAGAGATTTTATCTAGTGCTATGAATAATTAAGTTTTTAATGGGACATAATTAAGTGCAAAGAGATCTGAAATGTTGGGGCTAAGTTTCACTCCTAGATAAGTAATGGTTGGGGAAGACCAGTTGAATGGGGAATTTTCCATTAAAGAGAGTTTAAGTTGCGGGGATAAACCAATACTGATTATGATATATTTACTCTCATTAATCTTAAAGTCGGAAACTGCACTATAATTCTTTAAATGCTCTTGAATTATAGTAAGGGAAATTTTAGGATTAGATGTCATAATCATAACGTCATCAGCGAATGCCGCTAGTTTATGACTCTGACCCCCTAGATATAAGCCTTTGATCTCAGTATCTGACCGAAGCTTGGATAGGAGGGGTTCCATTGCCAGGATGAATAAAAGAGGGGACAGAGGTCAGCCCTGACGGGTTCCATTTTGAATTCGGAAAGGATAGGATAGGTCACCATTTACCATGACGCGGGCCGTGGCCTGATTGTACATAGCAAGTATAGCTTTAATATATGGATCAGGCAGGCCAAAAAATTCTAAAACATGGCTTAAATAATTCCAGTTTATGCAGTCAAACGCTTTTTCAGCGTCAGTGCTGAGGAGTACAAGAGGAGAGGAGGTATGTCTGGCATAGCAGAGCGCATTAATGACTCTAGTAGTGTTGTCTCTACCCTCCCTATTACGCACAAAGCCCACCTGATCCATATGCACCAACAGAGGAAGAAGGTGTGCCAAACGGTTCGCAAGTAATTTCGCTAAAAGTTTAAGATCAATGTTTAGAAGAGAAATAGGCCTATAGTTTGCGCACAGCTTAGGGTCCTTCCCCTCTTTAGGAATTAAAGCTATATGAGCAGTCGTCATGTCCCTGGATAGAGGGATGCCTTGCAAGGACTGATTGCACACAGTAAGTAGACGTGGCAGAAGTTGCTTTCTAAAAGTTTTGTAATAGGAAGCGGGTAGTCCATCTGGGCCCGGACTTTTCCCCTGGGGCATTTGGGCCAAGGCTATGGACAGTTCGTCAATGGTAAATGGGGCTACAAGCGACTGTTTTTGACCTGCTGATAGTCGGACAGGATGTAGATTTCAGGAATAAGTCAACTAGCGAGGAGTGGGATGCTGGAGAAAGGGGGGAAGGGAGGTTATATAAAGCTTCAAAGAAGTCCCTAAATTGTTTGGCAAACTTAAATGAAGCAACAACTGGGTCACCTTTTGGGGAGGACAGTTGGTGTATGTAATTGTCTGCTCTTCTGGTTTTTATTCTGTTCATAAGAAATTTGGTGGCTTTGTCCCCATGCGCAAAAAATTTGTATTGCGAATTGAGATAATATTTGGCTGAGTTGTTTTGTAGCAGAGCTTTTAATTCGGCTCTTGCTTTGGAGAGCTCTTGGAGTTGGATTTCAGAGAGGGAGTGTTTATGGACAGATTCCAACTTGTTTATCTTGGAAAGGGGATTACTAATGTTACTCTCTCTTTTTTTCAAATGCAAACCTATGCTAATGGACTCACCCCTGATAAAGGGTTTGTGCGCATCCCAGACGGTTTGGGGCGAGAGCTCCGGTAGGGAATTCAAGCTGAAGTATTCATCCAATAGTGAAGCTATTTTTTAATAGAATCAGGATTGCCGAGAATGGATTTGTTTAGTCTCCAGTTAAAACTTTGTTTTTCGTATTCGGGAGGATACCATGAGATAGATTGGAGCATGGTCTGACAAGTGAATAGACCCAATTTTGGCCGTCGGGCATAATTGGAGGTGCTCTTTTGAGATGAAAAGGTAGTCTATGCGGTGGTAAGAGCAATGGACATGTGAGTAAAATGGATAATCTGGGGTATTGGGATAAAGAGTACGCCAGACATCAATCAGATGGATGTCCCAAAATGTGTTTTTGATAAGCTTTAAAGAGCGCCTTGAAAGGGAAGTTTTATGTGAGGAGGAGTCTATTTGGGGGTCAAAGGACATATTGAGATCTCCACCCAAAACAACTATGCCTTCCTTGAAGGAGGTAATTGTTTGGGCAACGGAAGAGAGCCATTTAGCCTGTTTGGTGTTGGGAGCATCCAGATTTATAAAGGTGTATAATTGGGGACCAATATGACCCTTAACCATGATAAATCTTCCCTCAGGGTCCTGTATATGATTAGCGTATTTAAAAGGAATCTTCCTCTTAAACCCAATACTTACTCCTCCAGACGAGGCAGAACTCCCCCCATAGTGGAACCAGAGAGGGTAATGAGAAAATTCCATATTGGGGTAGTGATTAAACCTAAAATGTGTCTCCTGGAGGAGCAGCACATCTGAACCCTCTTTACGTAATATAGTGAAAATTTGGCTTCTTTTGGAGGGTGAGTTAAAGCCCTTTACGTTATAAGAGGCTATATGAATATCAGCCATAATCAAGGGTAATTGTGGAAGGAGGAGTATAGAGTGTATCCTCCTATGGCTGGAAGAAAATTCATGCATAAACATCGTAAGAAAAGACCCACTAATGCAGGTGATCAGTCTGCATGTAGGTCCTATATAGAAGTGCACTATAAATAAAATGGATTAAAAGTTTTTTCTGATGTAAGTCCTCTTATGTCCCAAGGAGCGGTCACCTTAAAGAAAGGGGAAGGATGAGTAGTCTTACCCCGTAAGGTCGGGTTCCAGAAGGCTGTTGTAAGGTGATGTCTTTGTTTAAGCGCTCCGGTCCTGTGTGTCGTTGGTGCGCACGTGTTCCTCGGCGTCCTCGGCGTCTTCCTCTATTACCGCTTCCTGGGTCTCCGCGATGCTATCCGCAATACAGGAAGTGACAAGTTCTCAGACCGGAAGTGACGGTCTATTCCTCCGATCAGCTGACTAATTTCGTCAGCAAGCTATATGATGAATATTCGCTTATAATTCCTTTCTGTATAGGCGATCTTTATTGAATCAAAGTCCATGTACTATTCCTTCTTTGTACCAAAAGCGTTTCGGTGCACTCTTGCACCTTCATCAGTGGTAAATAGTACTACTGATCTCCTTCCTTTTATAGGGGAGGGATCATTGAAATATTTGGGTTAAATTGAAACCATGGGGTGGATGTACTTTAAACCTACTGGACTCATCATGGTTTATTTTCATAGCAGCTATATGGTTATTAAGATACAGTTATAAATACACATTAGCAATAATACAGATGATTTCAAAGCTACTGGATACCACAATTAATTGATAAAAATTTATGAAATAAAACGATAATATATTACTAAGGGTACGTCGCCATCATAAAGACATCATTATCATAGATATTATAAATACCAGTATAAAAAAATAGAGTATAAAAATATAAATACCAGTATAAAAATAGAATATAAAAATATATAAATAGTATGATATAATAGAGCATAAAATTTCACAGAAAATTTCACATAACGTTTCACATAGAATTTCATAGAATCATCATCTTCTCATTGGTATAATCTTGGTCTTTTATATGTGTCTGTTTCAGATATATATATAAGTGTGAATGGGGAGAGGGGCCCGACGGGGAGAGACCGTCGAGATGCTGATAGACAGCCAGAACTCGACAGACTGTCCCCGGAGGGCACATCTCCCTATAAGAATCCAAACAACTCTAATTCTGCGTTTAGACCAGCCGGGGTGATAGTTTCAAATTCAAAAATCTTACGAGATTCTGCTCTGGACATACATGATATGTGGTTGCCCCCTCTCCAAGACTTATTAACTCTTTCAAATGCTATATAGATTAACCCAGAAGGGTCTTTATTGTGGTGTGTTTTAAAATGTTGGGAAAAAATATGGTTTTCATAGCCCTTTTTGATGTTACCTATGTGTTCGGCTACCCTCTTTTTGAGCAATCTTTTGGTCCGCCCCACATAATGTTTGTGGCACGGACATTCCAAGATGTAGATAACATCTGAGGAATTACACGACAGGTTTTCTCTGATTGTATAACTAAACAAATTTTGTCTTGATTGGACCTGTATGTTTTTTTTTCTGAAAGTGCGTTAATTTACAATTATTGCAGGTCCCACACCTGTAAAATCCCTTTAGGTTAAGCCAACTAGACTTTATATTCTTACTCGGATTTTTTATAGTAGGAGCAATCAACAGACCTAGATTAGGTGCCTTGGTGTAGGAGATTAAGGTGTTCTTTGGAAGGGAGGGGCCTATAATTTTGTCCCTTTGTAAGTGGTGCCAGTGTTTACGCACCAGAGTATTGATTTTCTTATATTGCCCATGGAACGGGAGGATTAACCACTTACCGCTACTGTAACGCCGAAAGGCGTCATCTCTGCAGCTCCCCCAGGCTACGCTAACGCCGATTGGCGTCATCTCGCGTGAGCCGAGATTTCCTGTGAACGCGCGCACTCAGGAGCGCGCGTTCACAGGAACGCATAGTGCACAAGTTCTTCTACAGCCTGCCGGCCGCGATCATTCGCTGGCAGGCTGTAGATTTTTGAATGGACGAATGAAAAGGTTATATCAGACGCTATTTTGAAAATAGCGTCTGATATAACTGCTGCCTGGTCCTCTGGTGGTCCCTTTCGCTTGGATCGACCACCAGAGGACACAGGCAGCTCAGTAAGTAGCACCAAATCACCACACTACACATTAGACATTACCCTGTCATTTATTTAACCCCTTATTTAGCACCTGATCGCCCATATTAGACTCCCTGATCACCCTGATCACCCCCTTGTCACCCCCCTGTCACTGATCACCCCCCCTGTAAGGGTCACTTATCACTGCCAGTTAGTTAGCTACTTGCTAGGTAGTTTAGCGCCCACCGCACCGCACCGCAGTCACCGATTAGTCGCTGATTAGCGTCATCGCTGTCGCTAATCAGCACTAGTACTATATAGTATCTGTAAGTGATCAATACTGATCGCAATCAGATCTATATAAGTACATTAGGGTCACCTTAGGTTCTACAAAAAACGCAGTGTTCGCCCGATCAGGCCTGATCTTGTGCCCACACTTGCGTTCAGTCCGCCCCACCGCAGTGACCGAATTTTTTT